>NC_143171.1:11417672-11725517 GCF_047325235.1 Durio zibethinus
ATTTAATCTAAACATATGCAAGTATCTAAATATATAATTCAATCAAAATCATGCAAGCATATGCAAAAACATTTCAAATCACATATAGTAATATACCAATAGAGATACAAACATTTAGACATAATGTGATACATTCTATCTCAATGATCTCAATCAATGAACATGTGTATAAAATTTCAAAATTGTAAGTTCATAATCCATGAGTCAAGGCAATTGAAAGATAAAAAAATAAATATATTCAACTCATATTAATGTCCAAAGATTCAAACAAATATTCATGCAATAAAAACTATTAATCAAAGCAATCAAGAACTAGGCATGAATATTAATCAATCCAAGCATTTAACAAAGTTAAGACAAATTCTATCAAGTAGCTTGGTGATTAATTTATGCAAAGTGTTCACAAATTCAAATATAATATCTATTTTTTGCACATATCAAAGCAAGCATTTATCAAATCATGCATTAAATATTATAAATCATAGGCACATAGCATAGATTCAATACAATTACCTTCATCCTTATCATGCTATATTGTTGTGCTCATTGTAGTTGAATGAGGCTTTGAATCCTCTATTCCACATCATTTGAGCTAGTCTTTGATGTTCTTAGGCTTGATTGATAAAGATGACTTGCTTATTGAAATTCCAAAAATGTAGGCTCATTCATGCTCATTTCAAGTTCTCCTAGCATAGACTTAGAAAAATTTCTTGACAAAAGATTTTCATTAAAAAGCATCAAGAAAATCAATCGATAAAAATTACACCAATTAGAAAACAATTCCATATTCTAAGTCATTATAGGCAAAAGAAAAATTTATTCACTAAGCACAAGTTGTCAATTGCAAGGGAGATATATACTTAAGCTAGAGGTCATATATCAATTAAACATCAAATAGCACAAGAATGGCACTAAAGTAAAAGTTCTCATGTAATGTGTAAAAATCAAACCTTTTAGATCATTCACGAACACAAAATAGACATATTCAATGTTCATGTGTATTCAAGAAATTACCAAAGAATATGTCAAAATAAATTTTAGGCTATACGAAAACTAAAAACTCAAGGAAGACATATTTGTCATAAAAAAGATATTCAAAAAAGTTTTAACACAACAGCATAAATATGTCTACACGAATTATAGCCTTAATCAACAATGACTTAAGCTAAAAATAAGCATCATAAGAAAATCATTTACTTAAGTCATATTGCAACATGTCAAGTCAAGAAAAATCATATTTATGTTATATGCACACACTTGACAAGAACAATAGATGAATTAATAACACATCATTTAAAAAACAAGTAGTCCATCAATTTAAAAACTCAAATCAAAGAGATATAACATTTAAGCATAAGAGCAAAGCATATCACAAAAGTATTTCACAAATTAAGAAATAAACAATTTAAGCATTTTCAAATCACAAGTATTAAGGTCAAGTTGAACCAATCATCATAGGAGCACATATCTTGACTAAAAACATAGATAAACAAAGAATCAATATATATATATATATTTTAAGCACATAAAGTTCATCAGTTCATCAACACAAGAGAAGAAATAAATCTTAAATTGATAAGAATAAATAATTAAAGCATGTTTCAGGACTATTCCATAAGAAATCAAAAGATTAACAATCAAACATCAATATTTATAATTTAAGCACAAGATGATCATCAATTTGTAAAATAAAAAATCAAGAGTTAAAACAATTGAGAATAAAATAATCAAGTTTAAATAATATTTCACAACCTCTAAACATTACCAACAAGTGGAGCAATTTCAAACATCATGGTTATATAGGCATGTTCAACAATCACAAATCAATACGCAAAAAAATCACAAAAATAATTTTCGTCATGCCAAAATCATTCAAACAAATATATTTATGCAAAATACAATAGGATAATCCATTCAAAGCTTAATATATCTAGGATTTTGATTTTTGCACTTTAAAACTCATTTTTGCTTGAAAAATACCTTAATAAATCTCAAAACTAGTCAAGCTCATTTTTAACCATCTTGAACCTTTCCAACAAGTTTCAAATGACAAAACAAAGTTGATCAAGTGATCATTTGGCCCTAGAAATAAGAAAATAAAAAAAAGTCAATTTTTAAATCCTATATTTCCTTGAAAAAGGTTATTAAGATGGGCCAATATGTTTAAACTCACATTTAAGCTTTTCAAACCATTTAGACAAGTTTTATATCACACTTTGAAAAAGTTCAAATGGTTTTTATGCCCATAAATGTTTAAAAACAAAATTTGACCTTTTAAGCTTCAAAATCCTTTGAAATTTGTATGTAACACTATGAAAAATTAAAACTAATGCAAGTTCTCAAGTTTTCTTTGTTTGAGCAAGTTTAAATTATTGAATTCAAGATATTCAAATTCATTTTACAATTAAAAAGCTTGCTAAAACAAAATTTCATATTTTAAGGCTTGATTATAGCAAGATCCATTTTCAAGGCAAAACATAATGTCTCAAAATCATTAAGCTTTAAGTGCTCTCTCTAAATTTGTGCATGAATACAAAAACACTTTAGCACACAATTTTCACTTTAAGCATCAATAACAATTTCACAAATAATATTCAAATATCAAGATTATTCATGCAATCTCAATATTAAGAGTATTCACATGTAATCCCACAAATTCATTAGAGCATTCATGAATTCTCTTAAAAATGTATCTAAAGCAAATAAGTATTAAACACAATATCAACAAGCATGTGGAATATATTAAAATCATACAAAAAAATGTATACTCAATTCACGCACACATATATCAAATAAAATTGGTATATTTAAGATATATCAACAAAGCATATACCAATATCCATTAAGCATTCTATGTCCAATAAGAATAGGCAACCAATTTCATATTCACTTAAGATAAAAGTTTAGGTTACCCATCTCCATTTTGTGTCTAGAGTATTCAATCTTCAATTTTACATTGTAGCTCATTGCTTTAGCACACATACAAGAAACAATCTAATTTGATTTTTGGTATCCAATTTACTTTAGGTCCTTGAAAGTTAATCACCAAGTCTTTTGTTCCTTTAGAAACCCATACTTATCTAATTCGAAATGAGACTTTTCTTTTAATAGGACAAGTATGTATAGCATGACCATGAAAATTACAAAAATTGCATTTAATCATTTTAGTACTTAATGAACTCTTTAAAAGCTTTTGTTTTTCATTCATCAATTCATCAAATTTCTTTTTCAAAACAATATTTTCTTTTTATAGAATTCATTTCTACTTTGAGGTTTCAAAATCTATTTTCAAATTTTAATTTTTTTTCCAAAATATTTTTTGCATTTATCAAAAAATCATTTTCAACATTCAATTTTGAAATCATTTTCTTGTATTTCATTTTCATTAACTCAAATTTCATAACTAACTCATGCAAGGCATCTTGCAATTCATCAAAAGTATATGAATTTGAATCAATTAAGTTAGTAGATATCTTAGGCTTTTTAAGAGCCATGACACATGATGCATTTAAGTTGAAAGTTTATCTTTCATTTAGCTCATCTAACTTCCTTTATATCTCATTTAAAGTTGAACAATTTGAGACCAAGTTGAAGTTGTAGGAGTTAAGAGCTTCATAGAGAATGCACTTGGCATTTGTATCATCCATCAAGTGCCTTATACAGTTTGCATCATTTGAAGGAATTTTAAGCCCTTTTTCTATCACATTTATAGTTTTAAAATCATGGGCTATTATGAACACCTTCATCCTTATTCTTCATTCACAAAATTTAAATTTATCAAACATAGGAGCTTTAAGGACTTTCTCACCATCTTGAAAGCTAAATTGAGCCATAGGATCTTGACTCAATGTAGTTAAACCTATAAAAAGAGACCAATGCTTTGATACCAATTATTAGCTTTTTAGGTAAGATGGTGATCCAATATGAGGGTGAATTAGATTTCTTCAAATTTTTCTAAAACAATGATTTCAAAATAACTGAATGAAAAATTAAGATC
Source organism: Durio zibethinus (assembly GCF_047325235.1). Lineage (NCBI taxonomy): Eukaryota > Viridiplantae > Streptophyta > Magnoliopsida > Malvales > Malvaceae > Durio > Durio zibethinus. The sequence goes on from NC_143171.1 coordinate 11,421,670, forward strand.
AATACCACAACCTAATGTAAAAAACAACAAATTGATGAACTTGAAGCAAATATAAACTATAATCAAAGTAAAGAGATAGAGATAGAGAAATCAAACACAAAGATTTATAAAGGTTGGATCCTTCTCCACAAGGCACTTACGTTCTCTCTCTTGGTTGTCCATTTCAAGACTTTAATCCACTATTCTTGAATTGAAAATACAACCCTATTTTTTTCTCTCTAAGGATTAAGATAGAAACCTTACACTTTCTACTTTCTAGGCTAAGTAACAACCACACAATCCCATAAATTCAAGAGAATGCCTCAACTTTTGATTACAAAATCATTTAATACAAATGCAAACTTAAAACATCTCTTAAAGGCTAAGTGTTTGCATAATGAAGTACAAAGAAATTTGATGAATGAATAACAACAATAATTTGGATATACCAAATACAAAGATGTAGACTTTTAAGGTCTAACAACTCTTGATTCTTTAAGAGAATAAAATGTAACTTGTTGGCTCTTACTCTCTTGCTTCATCAATTTTCTTAGTGTGTTGGAATGGCCAATATATAAAAAAATTGAAGAACTAACCATTGGGGAAGCTTGAAAGAAGAAAATGCCTGTTAGAAGCATGAAAAAGTAGCTGTTAGAGTGATTTTGCTTAGACTTAATCGATCCCTTCCATGAGGGGATTGATTAGTTCATGTTTTGGAACCTATTCATGGCTTGAAAAAACCTACTCGATCAATCTCTTCCTTTAAGGGATCGATTGGTTCAAGGGGATAATCGATTCCTTACATAAGGTGGTTGATCCCTTCTTCAACTAGGAACACAACACTACTTTTTGGTTAAAAGTTCAATCATCCCTTCTTTAGGGGAGCGATCCTATCCATGGTTAAGTGGTTGTCTCCTGTTTTACACTCTACTCACTAATTTGATCATATCTTGAATTAGAAATCCAAATCAAAATCTAGTTGAAGATTTAGAAACTAGACTTAAAGGGCTATTTATCCATATAAAATTCATCACCTAATTCATTGTGTACGAATTATAATGAATTTTCAAAACTATCTATTGTGTAGTTTTTAAACAACTAAAAAGTGTGTAGTAAAAATTCAAAACCTTTTTTTAAAAAATTTCGATTTTGGTTTTGTTTTATCCATTAGAAAAAAGACTCAAAGAGCTTTCCAACCATATAAAACTAAAATATTAAAGCTTTGTAAATTAATACAAAAAATAAAAACAACTTCAACATTGGAAAACTTTGTTTTTGTAAAATAATTTTCTTAAGTTAATCTATTTCTCAAAACCAATATTATCAAATTTGTATTAAGTCCAAAATGAATAAATTCATTTTAAAAACAACAATTGGACTTTCATTTAAGCTTAAATAAATAATCTTTAAAGATAGATTTGGTTTGAAAAATATGAAAACAAGAAAGGTTTGTTTAAACTTTGAAAAACATATTAGTTATTTAGTACCAAAATATAAAACTTAAGAACATGTACTAAATAAATCTTTTTAAAATCTTGGTCAAGCTTATTTAGGTTAATGTTTTGTTATTTCAAAATAAGGATCAATTCAAGGCTAACATTGATAAAAAAGAAAAAAATAACTTGAGACATCACATACATTTAGTATCAAGTTAGTCAAGTTAGCAAGATAAAAAAATTTAAAATCTAAAAAAATTTATTAAACATATAAAAATAAAAAATAATAAGAAAAAAAAATGTGACATACGTTAATATTTCATGGATCTTATAAAAAATAAAATTAAAATCTTTAAAAAAGACCAAAAAAAAGAAAAATAGCAAAAAATATGTATAAAGTGGTCTCACTTTTAAAAAAATAAAATCTTTAAAAAATATTGGTTAAATATTTAAAAGATTAAGCAAAATACAAAAAAAAGAAAAAACTTTAAAAGCACAACTTTAAATAAACAAAAATAAGAAACTTTCAAATGGCATCTCCTTTCATCATGTACTATTCATCCTTAGATAACCAAAATTTATGTGTAGAATTTAAAATATTTGTTAAATAAAAGTGAAAAAATTGTAAATAGAAAAAAAGTTTAAAAACCAAAATAGAAAATAATCAAATAGTTTGACACGTGATATATCTTTAATATCAAGTAAGTTCCTAAAAAATGAAATCTAAAATATTATTGATTAAACATATAAAAAATAGAAAAAGAACATGTGGCATATCTTTGGTATCAAGTAAGTCCAACAAAAAAATTAAAATATAAAAGAGGTTAATTAAGTGGTTTTTTTAAAAAAAATTGGTATCAAGTAAGTTCTAACTAAAAGAAAAATAAATGATTATTAAATATAAAAAGAAAACTAATAAAAGACACATAGCACCCAAGCAAAAAAAAAAAATTGAAAAAAAAAAAAACCTAAGCCAAAAAATTAATAAAATAAGTGGGTTTCACATTAAACAATTTATGAAATATATAAAAAGATTTAAAAAAAATACAAAGCCACAAAATGAGCCCCATGAAAAAAAAAATAATGGGACACATTGAAAGAGAAAATAAAAAATGTTATGAAATATTTTTAAAAGAGTAAAAAGTAAAAAATAATTGCTATGCGTTACTTAAAGAAAAAAAAAGAAAAATTAAAGTAGGGCCAATTGTGACTCCATTCATTTGCAAGATTTATATAAAGGACTAATTTATTTTAATACCTCAAAAAATATATTTTTAATAGTAATATTAAATGGGCCTAACATAGAAAAAATATTAAATATTTAATTTTTTATTAAATAAAAATGGTAAAAAATGTAAATAGAAAAAAAGTAAAAAAGAAAGAAGGACTCAAATGGCTTAACATGTTATATACTCTTGATATCAAGTGAGTTCTCTAAAAAATAAAATATAAAAAATTATTTATTAAATATATAAAGAAGAAAATATTGAAAAAAAGTAAAAGTTAAAAATTGAAAAAAAAAATACGTGGTATATCCTTGATATCAAGTGGGTTTAACATAAAAAATATATTAAAATATTTATTAAAATTTTTAAAAAAAATTAGTATCAAGTGAATCTCACAAAATTTTTTTTAATTTTTAATTAAATATTAAAAAAATTAAAAGGGAACACGTGGGAGCTAAGCAAACAAAGTTAAGAAAAGAATGGAAGAAAAAATATGGGTTTAACTAAAAAATAAGGAAATGGGTCATATGAGAAAATAACTTTTTTAGACACCCATTTAGTTTGGGGTTTCTAATTTATGAAATTCTTATTTATTCTTTTATTGGATCATAACCCAACCATTCAAAGTTTGAGTTACTATTGGACTTTGATATTTTAATTTTCATAGGCCATCTAATTTAGGTATGATAACAATTAGGCCCATTTCTTTTGCTTTTATTATTATTTGTATTTTATGTTTTAGATAGAAATAGACATAGGGTAAAAAAATAAAAAATAAAAAGCAAAAAATTGAAATTTGGTTTGGATAAAAGCTCTAGGATTAAAGGAGTTTTAAAATTTAAAAGAATTTGGATAAGGATTTTTCTCTTTCAAATCCTTTTTTTATTTGGATTAAAGTTCAAATAAACAAGATAGGATTTCTTTTAAATTTTAAAATTTGAATCTCAAGTTGATTTTGAGCCTAATCTCTACCATACTAACATCTATATAAGAGGAAGCAAAAATCAAAAGGTAATCGGAGCGAGTTAAGATTGGCAGTAAAAAAAATTTTCAATTTTTGTTGGAATTTCATTCTTTTAAAGATTTGAAATTTGTTTTGGTTTAATTTGAGAGAAATAGAGTGAGAAATAGTTTTTAGGGGATCAAATTTTATCAAAAGCGATTTTTTGTAATTTTTTGGAAAATTTTTTAGAAAATTCACAATTTTCAATTGAATTTTTCAATGAAATTCAAATTTTTTGATGAAATTTTGGTGACAACACCAAAATCTAGCAACGATTTCCAATTTCCTATAAACATTCCTATAACTGAACCTAAGTTTCAGTGAGACTCCGGCTATCATTCCAAAATTCTTGCAACAACCCTAGAATTCGATAAATTTCCTGGCAAGCTTTGAAGATTCCAGTGATCGAAATTTATAAAAGAAAAGACAGAAGAAAGAAAGAGAAAGAAATTTTGAGAAAAAAAGGTTGGCTTTTATATAAAGAAGAAACAATGTCATTTTAGAATTCAGAAGGCTAATAGGATTTGCATGTTTTATCGAGTCCTACCCAACCCGTATCGTGCGACCAAATAGCTTGCAATCTTGTTAAAGCCAAAGTTGAGCCACTAGCTATTCTAAGCTGATCAGTTGAGCCAAACATTGTTTTTATGGCCGAACCTCTATCAAGCTAAGTCGAGCCACTGACATTTTTGGGTAAAATTTTTTTCCTTCTTATTTATTTATTTGTTTATTTTATTTTATTTATTAATTTTATTTAAATTAATTTTGTTAAAAATATTTTTAAATAAATTCGTGAATCCTACCAAACCATTGTAGGATTTCATAATAAAATTTAATTAAAAATATTTTGAATAAATCATATGAAACTATTTAAAGTTTTAAATGTCAAAGTTAAATCTTACTAAACTATTAAAAGATTTAATTATTTTTATTTAAAAAAACAAAATTTTCAATCCTCCCAAACTATTGGATGATTTAAATCTCAAAATTAAATCTTACCAAACTATTGAGGATTTAATAGTTTTTTTTAAGATAAAATCATAAATAGTTTTTCAAATAAAAATCCTACCAAATTATTAAAGGATGTATTTCGAAATAAAATTTTGCCAAACAATTGGAGAATTTTATTGATTTTTAAAAATAATTAATTCCTTAAAAAACACATTAATAAAACTGATGACGAAGCCTTTTCAGAGTACGACATTAGTCTCTATGAATACTCTTAAGGTAAGAAAATTTTATTAAATTCACCCATGTTTTAAGGCTTGGATAACACGAAATTCACTTATACCATTTTTTGGATGGGTGCTATAAGGGTGCTATAACCTTCCTCATGTGTAATCATATTCTTAAACCTAGTTATAGTTTTGTAGACTAAAATCTATTACCAAATTTAAGAAAACAGAAACAATAAGAAAGAAGAAATATGGCTTTGAGGTGTGAAGAACACTATCTTAAATGCAATTATGCCTATAGGATATAATAAAGCCTTAAAAAACTCTTTAAATCAAAAGTAGTAAAATTGGTCGGGCAAAAGATCTATTTATAATAAATGAACAGTCACCCATCAAGTCAATTTAAAAAGTCATGATATTTTGTATAGTCATATTTTCTTGTTTAAATAAACTTTATTTAAACAGTTATATTTTTCTGTTAAGATATGTTTATTCGGACCATTATATTTTTCTCTGTTCAAACATATTAATTCAAAATTAGTAATATTTTGAAATAAAAAATTAAAAGATTTAAAAATTAAATCTATTTACTAAATAAACCCAAGTGCCTAAATGCCTATCTTTGATTTTAAAATTGTCTGACCCATTAAAAAAACACCTAGCAAGCCCAAATGACTTGGCTCACTCCAACATTTAGCTTAATTATTTAAATAATATAAGTAATCTCTTTTAAACTATATATAAATGATCTTTCTACTCAATGTGGGATACACCACATCCTAAACTACCAACAATTCCTCACCAGCTTGGAATGTTGGTGCTTAATTTTTAATCTTTCACACAAATATTATGAATACAAAAAGGTATCTTTTGATTTAAACCTTCAATTAGTGTATATACTTTAGAATTCTAACGAAGTTGATGGTGTCCGCAAATTAAACCTTAACTCCTAGTGTTAAAATTGGAGATATAACACATATAATATTTATTTAATATTCTATTAGAGGTTTATAGCCGCTTTAGCACTATTATGGCCATGTGCTTATCCTTATTCATAAACATTTACAAGAAAGTTTTCAATTTTCTTGTTGAAGTGGCACCACTTCTATGTTTATATAGGTGGAGTTTCTTGTTTATGTCTCCATTACTATAGACATTTAATTATAATCCATTAAGAGTTCTATCTCATCTTCCATTTATGTAATGGCTTACACTAGTATTTCAAATATTTAGAATGGGTTAACTAGTGTTTATAGACACATAACAATAACTTGTTGTTACCTATTAAACTTTATAAGTAGAGGTTACTAATTCAAAGTTAGGTATCCATTATTGGTGTCTAAAAGGAATTTTAAACCCATTCCACTTATGGTGCTTCTTACCAAATTTCTAGGTAATGCTTTAGTAAGAAGATTTACCATATCGTTAGCAGATTTAATATATATTATGATAATCACCCGATTTTTTTTTATCAATTCTTGGATATAATCATGTTTTAGAATAATATGTCTAGATTTTCTATTATAAATTTCACTATAAGCTTTAGACATAGTAGCTTCACTATCATAGTACTAGGAAATGGTTGTCATTGGTTGTGGCCATAACTCTATATCCATTAATAAATTTTTTAGCCATTTAGCTTCCTTGCCTGCTGCAACTAAAGTTATAAATTTAGATTCCATAGTTGAATATGAATGCAAGTTTATTTCTTGGATGCCCAACTAATTGCACCATTTCTAAGAGTAAACATCCATTATGAAGTGGATTTATTGTCACTTATACTAGTGATCCAACTTGCATATGAATATCCTTCCAAAACAAGTAGATATTTGGAACAAAATAAGACAAAATCATTAGTTCTTTTAAGATAACCTAGAACTCTTCCTATGGCTTTCTAATGACTTATACTAAGCTTATTGGTATATCTTAATAACTTGCAAATAGCAAAAGTTGTATTTGACCTAGTACAATACATAGCATACATAACACTTCCAATAGCACTAGTATATTCAAGTTGTGCAATTACATAACCTTGATTTTTTGTTAATTTTATACTTGTATCATATGGAGTATTGGCTTATTTTATATTAAGATACTTAAACTTATTAAGCAGTTTCTCAATATAATGGCTTTGATTAAGTACGAAACCTTTGTTATATCGTTTAACTTTAATTCCCAAAATGGTATCAACTTTAAATCTTTTATTTTGAAATTAGAAATCAAATACCTTTTGGTTTCATTTATGCCAATCATATTAGTACTAAAAATTAGCATATCATCCACATAGAGACATATTATAACTCCATATTCTTTAGTAAATTTTTAGTAAATACACCTATCCGCTCCATTATGTTTAAAACCATTGGCTACTATGGTTGAATCAAACTTTTCATCCCATTGTTTAGAAGCTTGCTTTAGCCCATAAAGTTAATTAATTTACAAACTTTATTCGTATTACCTGGAAGAATAAAACCTTGCAGTTGTTTCATGTAAACTTTTTCCTTTAAGTCACCATTTAAAAGGCTGTCTTAACATCTATTTGATGCACATGTAATTTATAAATGGAAGCCAAAGCTATAAGAACTCTAATCGATGTTATTTTAGCTATTGGAGCATATGTATCAAAATAATCTATGCTTTTTTTTTTGTTTAAAACTTATTGCAACCAATCTTGCTTTAAAGGTTTGTATAGAATCATTTGTGTTATTTTTCTTTCTAAACACCCATTTATTTCCTATAGGTTTAGAACCTGGAGGTAAACTTACCAAGACCCATGTATTATTGGACATAATTGAGTCCATTTCATCATTAATAGCCTATTTCCAAAAAACAACATCTCTTGAAATCATAGCTTTATTAAATGTTTTAGGATCTTCATCTAATTGGTGTTTTATTAAATAATTTGGTTCTATTTCCTTCTACTAGGAATACATAGAATTTGGAGAAACAAAATTAGAAGGCAAAAGATTTTTTTTTTAGTTCTTTTACTCATTCTAAGTTCAACAAAATTATTACTTTCTTTTCTTTTATTTTTAGTCATAGGAATCATTTCAATTGTTTCTCCATATCAATTTCAAATCACATATAAACTTATTTTCAAAAAATTCCACATGAATAGATTCAACAATAACATTAGTATTTAAATCAAGAAGTCTATATGCTTTTGAATTCTGTGCATAACCAACAAAAATACTTTTAATACCTCTAGGTCCTAATTTTGATTTATGAGGATGAGGTATTTTATAAAAGGTAATGCACCCTGACATTTTAAAATAATCAAAATTTAATTTTTTGCCATGATTTCAAAGTTCATATGGTGTCTTTAAGAATTTCTTTGAAGAAAATCTATTATGTATATGACATGCTATTAAAAGTGCTTCTCCTCAAAGATTTAGAGGTAATTTCACATTTAACAACATACTATTTACCATATCAAGTAAGGTTTTACTTTTTCTTTTGGCTAAACCATTTTATTGAGGTGCATAAGAGGCTGTCTTTTGATGAATAATTCTATTATCTTCACAAAAAAAGACAAAATGAATTTGGAAAATATTCACGACCCTTATTAATTTGAAGAATTTTGATTTTCTTCTCATTTTGATTTTCAACAATTGATTTATATTCTTTAAATTTAGCAAAAGCTTCATCTTTTTGTTCTCATTAGATATACAAAACTATAATGAGAACTATCATCTACAAATGTTATAAAATACCTTTTTCTTCCCTTTGTTAATAAACCTTTTAATTTACAAATATCAGAATGAATGAGTTCTAACAATTCTAGATTTCTTTTAGCTTGAAGAAAAAATTTCTTAGTCATTTTTGCTTTGATACATTTCATATTTAATGTCATGATTTTTCTGGCATGTTATATAACCATGCTTAGTTATATGATTTCTATATTGATAATTTAAATGTCTTAATCTAGCATGCCATAAAGAAGAAGAATGCTCAACAATAAAACTAGAAGCATTATTTATTTCATCAATACTTAGTTTAAACATATCATCATTAAAATATCCTTTTCCAATGAATACACCATTTTTGGACACTATAACTTTAACAAACTCTAATACAATCTTAAAGCCTTTCTTACATAATAGATTTGCAGATACAAGGTTCTTTCTAGTCTCATGAACATGAAAAACATTAAGTAAAGTTAGTTTCCATCTTGAGGTGAATTTCAATTCAACCGTTCATTTTTCAATCACTTCGGTAAGAACATGATTTCCCATAAAGATGTTTTTTCGTCTTTTACATTCTTAATAAGTCTTGAACTACTTTTTGTTGTTGCAAACATGAATTGCTACACCAGAATCTAGCCACCAATTAGATGACTTATTTGTAGTAGCCATATGAACTTCAATGATCATTCCAATTTGCATGTCAGTCACCATTACAACAAGTTCATTAATTTATTGCTCAACCGGATTCGCTTTGTTTTTAGAACTAAAACCAATCTTAATTCCAATATTTTTAAATCTGCAATCTTTAATCAAATGTCCTTTCTTTCCACAATGGACACACATTTTATTCTTGTTAAATTTGGATTTTTTAAATCTATTCTTTTTTACTTTAAAATTGTTTTGAAATTTACCAAAAGACTTGTGAGTTTTTTTAGAATTTTGTCCACTCACATAATTCACATTGGAACCTCCAAGAAAAAGTGCATCTCTTGCACGATTTTTCGCTTCAATCTGTATGTGAGTCTGAAATTCTTTAATAATGAAAGTATCTGTTGAATGTAGAACTTTCTTCCTATATCCATTCAAGAAAGAGGAAGTTTTGACAAAATAGCTCTAACTTGAAGTGAATCAGAAACCTTAATTTCTAGCTCATTTAACTTAAAATCCAGAATTTGCAACTAGTGCACTTGGACCATGATTGGTTTGTCATTAGTTATTGAAAATTCAAGTATTTTAAGGCCAAAAACTTATTGGTACCTTTATTTTCGTTCATGTATTGATGATCAAAAGTAATCCATCTCTTTTCGTGTTTCCATATTTCTATGTAAGTCATATAGAAGATCAGCTAATGAATTCAAAATATAACCTCGACAGACTAGTTCATCTTTTTCACGTTCACTTCTTGTTGCCTTAACAACATTAGAATCTTTAGGAGTTGGTTTTGGAATTTGTTTCAAATTTGGATTAAGTACATGAAACATCTTCAATGCATTAACCATTTTGTTTTTCCACTTTGTGTAGTTTGATCCTTTAAAATGATCACGTTTGATTACATCTTGATTTTAAAAATGAACCTTCATGCTTGATTCCAAATCCATAGCAGTAGTAAGGGCAACAGTAGATGTAGTATCCATAATTACCTTTAAATTATTGTAAAATTTAAGAAAACAAAAATAAAAAGAAAAAATAAATATGGCTTTGAGGTGTGAAGAGTACTATCTTAAAGGCAATTACGCATATATGATACAACAAAGCCTTAAAAAATTTTCTAAATCAGAAGTAGTAAAATTGGTCAGGCAAAAATATTTATTTATAATAAATGAACAGTTACCAATCAAGTCAATTCAAAAAGTCATGATATTCTATATAGTCATGTTTTCTTGTTTAAATAGACTTTATTTAAATAGTCATGTTTTCCTGTTTAGATATATTTATTTGGACCATCATATTTTTCTCTATTTAAACATATTTATTCAAAATTAGTAATATTTCAAAATAAAAAATTAAAAGATTTAAAAATTAAATCTATTTACTAAACAAGCCTAAGTACTCAAATGCTATCTTTGACTTTTAAAATTGTCTAACCCACTAGGAAAACTCCTATCAAGCCTAAATGATTTGGCCCACTCCAACACTTAGCTCCATTACTTAAATAACATAAGTAATCTCTTTTAAACTACATATAAATGATCTTTTTACTCAATGTGGAATACACCACATTCTAAACTACCAACATAATCTACCTTTTCAAAGATATCTGAGTTAAGCTTGGGACTTTTCTTTAAAAAAGGATAGATTTAATTAGGTGATCAATTACACCTAAGCAAAAGAAAATTGGTGACAACTCTATTCATTGTGATAGGTTTACAAACCTATACATTATAACAGTTAGGACATAACGCTTTAAATATGCTTATGCCCTGATCTTTTCTTTATTTTTTTAAAAAAAGACCTATTTCAACATTACCTCGATCTAAAAAATTTGCCCCCTTATCTAATCAGGATAAATTAAACTTTTCTACTACAAATTATTTTGGCATCTTTATCAATCAATACTATTTGTTATAAAATTAATTTAATCAAAACTTTAAAAAAAAAAGGGAAAGGAAAAAATTTAAATGGAGTTGCAATATGAATACATTAATCGGTCTCTTTTGTTAGTTAAATTAATTTAATTAAAAATAAAAATAAAAAAATAAAAAATGATTTATTAAATTAAAGTGTTAAATAATTATCATATTCATATAATACATATATATAAATATAAAATAAAAATAAAGTTATATCAAGGATTTAAAAATTGAAAAAAGGAGCAAAACTTAAATCTCGATATGATGAAGAGTGTTTGTAATATATTTTTTAATATTATCAAATAAAAAAGAACATATATTTATTAAATTAATAATATTAAATGGATCCCACTTCTTTAGAAATTTTAAAATATTTTTAAAAAATTACTAAATATTAAAATTTTTTTGAAAAAAAGCGAATGATTAGATACATGATATAAATTTAGCATCAAAGGGGTCACATAAAAAATTAAATTTATTAAAATATTTATTAAATATAAAAATGAAAAATAATAGATAAGAGAAAAAAAGAACAAAAAAAGCAAACATGTGACATACACTTGATATTAAGTGAGTCTTAAAACCTAAGAGAAAATCTGAAAAAAGAATGAAAAATTCAAATCCAAATATGATGTCAACATATTCTTCAATATCTTTTTTTTGTAGAAAATAAATAAAAAGAATGAACAACATATATTTTAATAATAATAATAATAATAATAATAATAATCATATAATATAATATAAAATGAGTTAAATTTTTAAAAAAATATTTCAATTTTTTATGAAACAAATAAAGGACAAAAGTAAATAGAAAAAAAGATTAAAAAGAAAAAGAAAAAAAGAATCAAATAACTTGGTATGTGACATACTTTTGAGATCAAATCAGTCATAAAACATTAAATCTAACAATTTGTTTGTTAACTATATAAGAAATAGAAAAAAAAGTTAAAAAAAAAAAACACATGGCATACCTTTCTTATCAAAAAGGTAAAAAGAAGTATTAAAAAATTTATAGAATCTTTTTGAAAAAAAAAAAGAAGAAGAAAGAAAATGGATAAAATTTAATATCAAGTTGGTTCCCCAAAAAATAAAAGATATTTATGCATATTTAAAAAAAAGAATATAAAAAAATTGCACGTGATAAAAAAAATCTAGGAAAAAAAAGTTCAACAAAAAAATAAAAAAAATGGGTCACATTGAAAAAAGAATTGTCATAAAACACATAAAAAATTAAACAAAAAAATTAAAAATAATCATCAAAATGGGTTGCATAAAAAAAATGCAAGTTTGATATTTTTAAAAATAGGCCCAAAAAGAAAAAAAAATTAAAGGTGCGTTTCACCTTTTAAAAAATTTTATTTAAAATTTAAATAAATTACATATGTCAGCCTTAAAACAATGTAGATAATATGTATCATATAATGCATATCCGTACACATGCATGATTAATCTATAAGATGGTTAGATGCATAGATGAATTAAATCTTAATTATTATAAGTATAGTATTTGTATTAAATTAAAAAATAAAAATGTGGGCCTCATAATAAAAGTAAAAAAATTACAAAAAAACCTGTTGAGAAAAAACTAGCAAAGGTGGGTCTTACACAAAAAAAGAATATGGGTCACACATCATTTAAAAATTAAAAAGCAAGTGGATCCCATAAATTTTTAAAAAATAAAATAAAAAATTGGATAAAAAAACAAGGTGTGGGTTAGACTTGCTCATGGGTTGGGCTGCCCACCTGAACCCGAAAGTCTGTCCAAAATTTTAAAGGGTTTAAACATGAATATTAGGCCTATTAAAAGGGTTTGGATAAATAAATGAGGTCTAATAAAAAAAAAATAGGGTTGAGCTTGGGTTTTACGATTTAAAGCTTAGGTCAATCTAGCTCAAAAATAAAAAAAAAAATCTTATTATAATGGGATAAGGTCCATTTATTTTATTATTTTATAATGGATAAGGCCCATTTCCTTTATTAATAATAATAGGAGAAAGCCTAATTTTTTTTATGTAAAACATTAAAACAATGATCCAATTTTAAATTGCATTTAACAAAATTAAATTGGATGCAAGCCAAAATGACTCATAAATTTAATTAAAATTAGTTAAATTAGTTAAATGACTAATTTACAAAAAAAATGAAAAATTTTTTTTCTCAATTTTAAAAATTTATGCTTTGGGCAGGCTTAAGCTTTATTATTACATGTAGAAATGGGCTTAGATAGAAAATAAGACCCAAAAAATCAGACTAGACTAGGTCTAAGCTTACTTAAAATGCTGAACTATCATGCTAAGCCTGGCTCGACCCAACCCAAGATTAGCTTTAGGGTGGATCCCATGCCTAAATTTTCTTTTTAGAAATGTAGGCCCCATAGCTTTTAATTTTTTTGAAAAACAAGTGGATCCCACTAATTAAAAAACCAAAAAATTGAAAAAATGATGTAGGTTCTACACTTTAAAAATAAAAACAAAGATATGGGTTCCATATCTTTTAAAAACTATAAAACAATAAAACCCATAAAAAATAAAAATAATAAAAATCAAGAAACATGTGGCAGCTTTATAATAGACATGTGGTAGCTTTTTGGTGGATATTTACACCTTTTACTTATGAGTAAAGCCCAACTTCACACGGTTTGTTGCAATAATTTTTAGTATTTTATTGAATTGAAAGCTTATTGATGGTTAATGAAAGTTAAAAAACAAACCCAATAATGGTAATTTACTTAAGGACAAAAAAAAAAAAAAACGCTTAGGTAGACTATTTCATCTTCAAATATATTGTGATGCTTTCTAGCTTACACAAAGATAGTGGCAACAATGAATGTACCAAGTTCAAGTGAAAACAAAAAGGTAGAAGTTATAAATTTTGATGTAATCATTTTATTAAAAGCGTTGAGGAAAAATAATAATACTACTCACTTGAAATATCTTGGAAACATGTATGAACGCCTTTTTTTTTCATCAAAATAACTTCTCTTGATAAACATACTTTCATTAATTCCTTTTTACCAGCTCTATATTTGATTTTCGTCAAAGCTACAAGTGACTCTTTGACCTATCAAATGGATTGGCAAGCTGGCGCTAAATGTCTAATCCAGTATGAATAACTTAAAAGGTTTTGCAAATTTATTGATTGCTATAAACCGATATGATAATTCTTCATGAAACCAATATTATTACTGATCTTTTCTTGATGTAATCTGCAATATTAAAGAGAATATAGGAAATATAGATTCATTTCAAATCTTAATAGACTTAATTTTAGATTATTTGACTATTGAAAATTTTGGTAGGTGATAATGACATAATTGTATTTGTTTCACATCATAGAATAAATATAAGAAAAAATTGATATTTTAGTAAAAAATTATCTAATATAAACAGAACAAAAAATGAAAATTCATAATTACAAAAGAAAGAAATAGAAAAGACAAAAGATAAAAAGATTCACTATCTGTAAAGCAACAGAAAGAAATTATTGCAGCTAAGAAATATTGCATTCTATAAAAGGTTTAAACTTTGTATGAATATAAGAGTTTATACTAAAATAAAATAGCAATATAAAATATTCAATTAGCCTAACTGACTAAAGTAGAAAAAAAAAGTTCATATATGTAAGTTAATAATGACAATAACAATATCAATTGAATAAACAAAAAAAAATTGAAAGCATAGAAAAAAGTTCAAAAGAAGAAAAATGCAATTTCATATATATATATATATATATATAACTTTACCAAAAAGAAAAAGCAAATCAGATTCAACAATTTGGGAAAAAAAAACACATAATACAAATAAATATCTTTTACATATGTAGTAGAAAAGAAATTGAATTACTTATATTTATAATTGTAATTAGTCAAATTACATCATTTTACATACAATTACAGATTAAACATGTAATTACTAAAAATAGTAAAAAATTACATATTAAACATGTAAGCATAATGGTATAGAAACATTTATAAGTTTCACTGATTAATCATTCATGAAACTTGTAAAACTAATTGTTAGCCTTGAATTGATCCTTATTTTGAAATGCCAAAACATTAAGCTAAATAAGCTTGATCAAGATTTTGAAAAAGATTTATTTAGTATATGTTCTTAAGTTTTATATTTTGGTACTAAATAAATAATATGTTTTTCATAGTGTAAACAAACCTTTCTTTATTTTCATATTTCTTAAACCAATTCTATCTTTAAACATTATTTATTTGAGCTTAAATGAAAGTTTAATTGTTGTTTTTAAAGTGAACTTATTCATGTTGGATTAATACAATTTTGATAATATTGGTTTTGAGAAATAGATTAACTTAGGAAAGTTGCTTTACAAGAACAAGGTTTTCCAACATTGAACTTATTTTATTTTTCTATATTATTTCACAAAGCTTTAATATTTGAATTTTACATAGTTGAAAGCTCTTTGAGTCTACTTTCTAATGGATCAAACAAAATCAAAATCCAAATTTTCTAAAAAAAGATTTTGAATTTTTACTAGACACTTTACAGTTGTCTAAAAACTGCACAATGGGTAGCTTGGAAAATTCACTATAATTCGTACACAATGAATTTGGTGATGAATTTTATATGGATAGAAATCTCTTTAAGTCTAGTTTCTAAATCTTCAAACGATTTTTGATTTGGATTGTATAACTCAAGATATGATTAAATTAGTGAGTAGAGTGCAAAATAAGAGACAACTATCCAGCTTTGACAAGATCAATCCCCTCAGGGAAAGGATTGATTGATTTTTTACCCAAAAGCAAATTTGTTTTGAAATGCCAAAAGGGATCGATCACCCTATGTAGGGGATTGATCACCCCCTTGAACCAATCAATCTTTTCATGGAAGGGATCAATCGGTAGTGCATTTCCAAGTGTGAATTGGTTCCAAAACTTGAACCAATTGATCCCCTCATGAAAGGGTTCGATTGGGTCATGCTTTTCTAGTAGAAAATGGTACCAAAACCTAATCCAATCTATCCCTTCCTTGAAACAACTCCAATGGCTAGTTTATCAAGCTTCAATGGTTATTTTCTTCTCCCAAGCATTCCAATGGCTAGTTCTTTATTTTCTCTATTTATTGGCCACTCCAACACACCAAGCATATTGATGAAACAAGAGAGCAAGAGTTAGCAAGCTATATTTTCATTCTCTCAAAGAATCAAGAATTGTTAGAGCTTAAAATCCATATCTTTTGTATTTATTGTATCCAAGTTATATTGTTTTTCATTCATTAAATTTCTCTGTACTTCATTAGGAATACATTTAGCCTTTTAAAGGTGTTCTAAGTTTGCATTTTTATTAAGTGATTTTGTAATCAAAAGATGAGGCATCCTTTTGAATTTGTGAGATTGAGATGTTGCTATTTAACCTAGAAAATAGAGTGTAAAGTTTTTGTTTTAAGCCTTAGAGAGAAAAAGATAGGATTGTAATTTCAATTCAAGATTAGTGGATTGAAGCCTTGGTGTGGACAACCAAGAAGAGACGATGTAGGTGCCTTATGGAGAAAGACTGAACTTTTATAAATCATTGTGTTTGATTTCTCTATCCCTATCTCTTTACTTTAATTATAGTTTATATTTGCTTCAAGTTCATCAATTTGTTGTCATTTGCATTATATTGTGATATTGATTTTAATTTTCCATTCAATTAATTTGAAATCATTGTTTGGAAAAAATTTAGAGAAATTCAATTCACCCCTCTATTGGATTACTATCTCACCTAAAAAACTAATAATTGGTATCAAAGCTTTGGACTCTTTTTGTAGGTTTAACCACATTGAGTAAAACTTCTATGGCTCAATTTAGGTTCCAAGATGGTGAGGAAGTCCTCAAAGCTCCCATGTTTGATAAATATCAATTTTGTGAATGAAGAAAGAGGATAAAGATATTCATAATGGCCCAAGATTTTAAAGCTTGGAATGTGATAGAGAAAGGATTTGGAATTCCTTCAAATGATGTAAATTATATGAGGTAAGTGATGGATGATGCGAAGGCCAAGTACATTCTCTATGGAGCTCTTAATCCCTACAACTTCAACTTGGTCTCAAATTGCTCCACTTTAAATGAAATATGGAGGAAGTTGGATGAGCTACATGACAGATAAATTTCCAACCAAAATGCATCATGTCTCATGGCTCTTGAAGAACCTAAGGTAACCTTTAACTTAATTGATTCAAATTTATATACTTTTGATGAATTGCAAGATGCCTTTGATTAGTTAGTTATGGAATTTGAGTCAATGAAAATGAAATACAAGAAAATGATTTCAAAAGTGAATGTTGAAAATGATTTTTTTATAAATGCAAAAAAAATTTTGAAAAAAGAAAATAAAAAATTGAAAATAAATTTTGAAACCTTTCAACATAGAAATGAATTCCTAGAAAAAGAAAATATTGTTTTCAAAAAGAAATTTGATGAATTGATGAATGAAAAACAAAAGTTTTTAAAGAGTTCATTAAGTACTAAAATGATTTAATACAATTTTTGTAATTTTCATGGTCATACTACATATATTTATCCTATAAAAAGAAAAGTTTCATTTAGAATTAAATAAGTATGGGTTCCTAAAAGAATAAGAGACTTGATGACTAATTCTCAAAGACCCAAAAAAATTTAGGTATCAAAAATCAAATGAGATTGTCTCTTGTAAGTGTGTTAGAGTAAGGAGTTGCAATGTGATTTTAAAGAATGAAACTCTAGACACACAATGGAGATGGGTAACCTCTGCACTTTTATTTTAAGTGAATATGAAATTGGTTACCTATTCTTGTTGAACATTGAGTGCTTAATGGATATTGGTATATGCTTTGTTGATATATTTTGAATATAGCAATTTTATTTGATTTATGTGAACTTGAATTGAGTATGCATTTATTTTTTCTCTTGAATGTATGATTTTTATACATTCCTTATGCTTTTTTATTATTGTATTTAATATTTATTTGCTTGAGATACATTTTTAGGACAATTCATGAATTTTTTAATGAATTTGTGGGATTATATGTGAATGCTCTTGATATTGAGATTGCATGAATGATCTTGATATTTTGATATTATTTGTGAAATTAACATTCTTGAGAACTTATGCTTATGCATGATTGTGTATATGAATGTTAGATATTGATGATATCATACATGCTTTGTGAAATTGTTATCGATACCTCATGTGATTAATTGTGTGCTAAATTATTTTTATATTTATGCACAAACTTAGGGGGAGCACTCAAAGCTTAATGATTTTGAAACTTTATGTTTTGCTTTGAAAATAATTTTTCCTAGAGTCAAGCCTTAAAATATGAAATTTTATTTTAGCAAGGTTTTAATTGTAAAAGGAATTTGAATGTTTTGAATTCATTAATTTAAACTTGCTCAAATAAAGAAAACTTGATAACTTGCAATGGTTTAAAATTTTCATAAGTGCTACATGCAAGTTTTAAAGGATTTTAGAGCTTAAAAGATCACATCTTGTTTTTGAACATATATGGGCATAAAAATCATTTAGACAATTTCAAATTATGATACAAAACTTTTCTAAATGGATTGAACAACTTAAATGTGTGTTTAAACATATTTGCTCATCTGAATAGCCCTTTTTAAAGAAATATGGATTAAGAGTTAACTTTTTGATTTCCTTGTTTCTAATGCCAAATGACCACTTGAACAACTTTGTTTTGTCATTTGAAACTTGTTGGAATGGTTCAAGATGATTAAAAATAAGCTTGACTAGTTATGAGATTTATTAAGGTCTTTTTCAAGCAAAAATAAGCTTTAAAATATCAAAAATAAAATCTTGAAAATATTAAGCATTAAATGATTTATCCTATTGTATTTTGCATAAATATATTTGTTTGAATGATTTTGGCATGATGGAAATGATTTTGTAATTTTTATACATGTAGACACCCAATTTGGTCCAGGCCCGGATCAATTGGGCTTGGTCCAAATGGGTAGGCCTATTTTATTTTATTTTATTTTTGTATTTTATATTTATATTTATATTTTTATTTATTTATTTATTTTTGTTGTATCTTATGTATTTATTATTTATTTGTTTATTATTACTATTTATTAATATATATTTTTTATTATTTATCTGTTAATATATATGTATTTATTATTATTTATCTATTTATATATTATTATTTATCTAATTATTTTCTTTTAATTATCTATTAACATTTTTTATTTGATTTGATTTTCTTTTTCTTCTTATTAGGATGGGATTGTGATGGAAATTTGAGAATTATACCATGAATTTGAGATTCAATCAGGGTCTATATTGGATTCAATGATTGAATTTCAATCCAAGGAGGAGTAGGGATTGATCAGAAACTCTTCTGATCAATTCCTATAAATAGATCCACGAATTACAAAAAAAATATAAAAAAGGCAGATATTGACTGAAAGAGAGTGAAAAGAGAAAGAAAAAGATGTCCAAAAGGGTCAGAAGCAATTTCAGGATTTTTTAAAAAATTTTGGCAAATTTTTTTTCTAGAAATTTTTGAAAAATTTTCAGATTTCGATTCAATTTTCTATGAATTTTGAATTTTTCGATGACTTTTCTAGCCAAGTTTGAATTTTTCGGCCAGCTACCTAGTTTTCGGCAACTATTTTCGAAAATCAACCAGCTTTCCGACAAACTTTCAATGAAAAACCCAAATTTTGACGAAAATTGTTAGAATTCGACGAGATTCAACTGGAGTTTTTCGTCTGTTTAGAGAGAGGGGAGATAAAAGAAGGGAAGAAAGAGAAGAGGATAAGGAAATTCTGAAAGAAAACTGACTTTCAGCCTTATATATCCTACTCAAAACGACGTTGTTTTTGCATTAGTAAACCCACAAGGATCCACGCGTTTTACCAAGATCCGACCTGACCTGAACGCCAATCCGTATGTGACCCGTGTATGACCCGAGTGCGAAATCGAGCCGAGCCGAGCCATCTACACCCGAGCCTCGTCTCCGAGCCATTTTTTTCCTCAAATCGAGCTGAGCCAAGCCGAATCGTTCCCAGTTTTTTTTTATTTTTTTATATTTATTTATTTATTATTATTATTATTATTATTTATTGATTAGATTAGAATTATTCAGTATTTCTTATTTTATTTTATTCTATTTTTATCTTTATCTTTATATTTATTTTATTTTATTTTTATTATTTTCTTCAAATAAAATTCAAAAAAAATATTTTTAAGGAAAAGTTGAAAGTATCAATTTTCATTGAAAATAAGCTTTCTAAAAAATGTTTTTAAGGAAAAGTTGAAAGTATCAATTTTTCTTGAAAATAAGTTTTTTCTAAAAAAATTTTTGAGAAAAAGTTGAAAGTATCAATTTTCCTTATATAAAAGCAATGATTTTTTGAAGAAAAAAGAGTTTATGTCTAAAGCAATCATTTTTTTTTCTCTTTTTCCCTTTTTATTTTCTTGAATATTCTTTAATGTTAAATAATCCGACGATGGAGCCTCTATAAGTGAAACAGTAGTTTTCTTGCGTATTCTTGAGGTGAGAGAATTTTTTCAATTTTTTGCTAAAAGTATTAGAGTCAATTGAGAATAGTTTCTGATAATTAATTACTTGGTAAATTTTTAAGGCTTATTGGATAATACAAAATTAAGCTGGTACCATCTTTTCGATGGGCGTTGTGAACCTTCCTCACACGTAATCGAACTCCCGAACCCTGTTCTGGTTAGTAAACTTGAACCTATTTTTTTAGGGACCCTTAAACTTAAGTGTTCCCTGAAAGGATAGATTCCTTAGGTGGCCAATTGCACCTAGATAAAAAAGATTAGTGGCGACTCCTTTAAGTCAATGTCTAGTGATAGATCCCCGGATCTAGACATTATGACAGCTTGACGACTCCACTGGAGAGCTCTGAGAGTCAGGCCAACAAATAAATTTGTGTTATCCAAAAGCCTAATAAAATTGAACCTTTTTGTATATATTTTATTATTCATTCATGTTTATTTCCTTTATTAATTATGTCATTTATATGCATATGCATAACACGAACTCTATACCAAAGCTCCGTCCCTTTAGGAGGGAGTAAAGTACCTATTGCTTTCGTGAGGTTTAATGCCTCCGCAGTGGCTAGCGAAATACTCCCATTCAAATTAAACATTTTTTGCTTGTAGCCTATAATGGGTGAAGATTAGGGTGCCTTACTATTCTGTAATGGACAATGATGTAAGGAGTAATTTGGAAACCTTTAGACTTTAACCTTAAACCACATATAATGAACCTTAAGACTGCCTAACCTATAGATAGAGCCATCACTCTTCTTTTTTAGAATTGACCAAAAGCATAGGATTCATTCCTCTTATTCTGTGTGATATTTTAATTTACTTAGTTACTTATTTATTTTTTTTTCCTGGGCATACTAACATTTTCTCTCATTCTTTTGCATTGGTTCATGCTCATATCATAAAGTTGCATAAAGAACATTTGCTTGAAAGATAGTCTTCAACAAAATTTTTCATGGACTCTACAGAATGACTAGTTTGTTCTTCATTTGTATTAGCACCTTGTGAGTCACCCAATGAAGTAAGGGTTTAGTCAGAAAATATTCAACTGAAAATGAGGGATTGTTTACCAATCGGATATGATTCTATTTTATCTCAAGAAACATCTATCCTTCTCAAACAAAATAATCTAGAAGATTTGGTTGATATATGGAAGAAGATGAGTCTGTCAAGACAAAAGTAGTTTTGCCAGATACACAGGCATATGGCACACTTTCTTGCAGTATTTATTGACAATCAACTAATCAGAGCTACAACGTAATTTTGGGATCTTGCATACAAGTGTTTCATCTTCAATGAAGTTGATATGACACCAACCATCGAAGAATATTCAATTTTATTTGGTTTGCACCTCAAGGCTCTTGATAAGATATATGTCAAAATACATAAGTCAAGATTTCATAAGGGTTTGGCTCAACTCATGGGGATAGACAAAGAAGTTGTGGATTCTCATACAAAGAAGAAACAAGAACAGGTTTGCGTACCTTGGAAGTTTTTTCATGAGTTTTTAGTGCAACATGCGAATGAAGAACGAGGGTTAAATATATTTGCCTTAGCCATATACGAAATGCTGATATTTTTGAAGGTCTTAGGTTACATTGAAATAGCGATGGTTGATTTCTTTGAGAGTGTGATCAACGATTGTAATCCTTTAACTGTAATATTAGTAGAGACTATCAGATCTTTGAGTTACTGTCGTCAAAATGGAGGGCGCTTTATAAGCTGCATACAGTTATTATACTTATGGATGAAAAGCCATTTCAAATGGGGAAAAGATGTTTTCTCGAAGCTTTATGTCCGCAACCGAGCTCCGATCAAAGAATTCTATGAAAGTGGGTGGTCAGAACGAAAGTCTAAAAAAGAATGGATAACTTTTCTACAAAATTTGACCAATGCCGAAGTCAGATGATTGGCCCCATGGATGAATAGTGAACCTATGTTGTATCAGTATGGGGATAACATAATGGTCCCATTTTTAGGTTTATGAGGAGTGACAAATTATTCACCACTCCTAGTGAAAAAGGAGGTTTGGGGTAGAATAGTTCATTCCTATGATGCATGGGCTTCATCAATTAGATTTCTCTTACAATGAGTCAAAAGCATTTCAGTGGATGAATGAGATGATTAAAGCATGAAAAAATCCTCTAAGAGTGAGTCTTGGACCATTTACTGATAAAGTCACTTTAGGGTATTTGGTTTAGAGAGCAAAACAAAGACAAGAAATGGTATTCACTTATGAAAGTTTTCAACCTCCAACAGGAGGAAAGCCTAAAGAGACACCATCAGAATTAGAGCTTGCGACAAAAGAATAATTTAAGTCTGAAAAGGGTAAGTTAAAGTAAGAAATCCAAAAGCTTCGAGAAGAAAAAGACCAGTGGAAAGATAGAGCTGAAAGTCATGAAGCCAGAGTTTGCAAGATTGCTAGAGAATGTAATACAGCTGTTGAAGACTTAGTAGAGCTACACCAAGAACATAAAAGGTTATGTATGAGAGAAAAGGCCGAAGAGATAACCATTGTTGAGCTAACTGAAGAGAATGCAAGATTGAAGTAAGAGTATGCTGAATTGGAAGAAAAAAGTACCCAAGTACAGACAGAGAATAACATGCTAAATAGCTATCTAAGTAGGCTGAGATAAAAGTTGAATGAATAAGAATACCATATTGCTGCATTGGTTAAAGAGCATAGAGAGTTACCATACCAAGTCTAGTGTGGTAAAAGAGAGAACTTATGAAGACAAAAATACATTGAGCACTTAACGACCTAAATTTGTAAAAGGGTATGCAAGGCAAGAGAGATGGTGAAAGAAGCAAAGGCATTGAAACAAGTAGTGACCCCAGTAGGAGAGTATGGGCAGCATCTATTAAACTTCATCAAAGAAGCCAAGGCCCAGTATGAACATATTAAGCAATTTTATGGTTATAATTCTAGGATGATAAACTCAATGTAAATAAAAGTTTTTTGGAATAAATGAAATTTTTTAGTTAAATATCGTCTTAAGGCAAATGTTCTTTGCATATATGCATTTTCATTCATTACATTCTCACTCATTACACTTAAGAAAGTAATCATGAGATAGTCATGCAAATTTACTAATTCTCAGATATGGCACTCAAGGTTCAAAGATAGCTCTATCTAGCGAGAACTTTGTCCATCGATACAACATAAGAGCCAAAGCCAGACAAATGAAGCAAAAAAACTCTCACAAATTTGAAAAGCTAGAAAGAGCACAAGAAAAGATTGAAAATGAGTTGAGTAAGATTCTAGATGCTCTCAATAAGTTGAACAAGGGAAAAAGAGAAAAAGAGTAGAAAAAAATATAAGCCAACAAGTTTCCCCATTACAAGAAGTGGTTGACCCTTTGTATCCTATAGGTTTTGGTCCACCTCAAGCTCAGTCTTCACAAGAGGTTCCACCACAACACTTCGCATATCTTATATATTCGAAAATGCCGTCAGCCTCCAATCCAGGGCATTACCATAGCTATGTAAATTCTGTCTTTACTGAAAAGACAGTAAAATTGGTTCTTGATCTAGATGACTTAAAAAATAAGAAGAAAGCAAAAGTGGCAGAGTCTCAGGAAGATCCAAAGATTAGTATGCTGGAATAAAGATTACGAGCCATAGAAGGGATTAGATTTTATGGTTCTGTTGATGCTGTTGGGCTGCACTTAGTCTCGGATGTAGTCATTCCACCAAAGTTCAAAGTACCAAAATTTGAAAAATATGATGGTATAAAGTGCCCAAAAACTCATATCACCATGTATTGCCGGAAGATGGTAGCCTATGCCCATAATGAAAAACTATTAATGCATGTTTTTCAAGATAGCTTTATAGGCTCTGTTGCCAGGTGGTATGTCCAGCTAGACAGAACCCACATTCGCTCTTGGAGTGATATGACTCATGACTTCATCAATCAATATCGACATATTATCGATTTGGCTCATGATCATTTATCTTTACAAAACCTAGAGAAAAAAGGGAAATGACTCTTTTAAAGAATACGCCTAGAGATGGAGAGATGTAGCTTCTCAGGTACAACCTCTTCTGACTGAGAAAGAGACTACAGTGTTGTTTGTCAGTACTTTGAAACCTCTTTGTTATGAAAAAATGATAGGGAATGCAAAAAAAAATTTTGCTAACATGGTAATTTCAGGAGAAATTATCAAGAGTGCCATAAAAAAAGGCAAGTTGGAAGGAGGTGAAGCATCCAACAAAAGAGTCCTGAAGAAGAATGAGATTGAAGCTCAAGTTGTGAGCTTTGATAAACAATAATTTGGGGGTTATCAACCCTACTCACCACAAGGATACCTTCCATAATATCCTACTGTAAATGACACTTCTCTTTACCCATGCCAATAATTTGTACAGTCACCTTATCCCAAAACATATCAACCTCCTCTTAGGCCTCAGAATACCATATATAGTCCTAACACTCAACCTACCCTAAGACCTCAAACTCGTCCAGCTAACCCAATGGGTGGTTCACGAGAAAAATGAACTACTCACGAAAAACCTGTATTTGACCTAATTCTAATGATCTATTCAGAGTTATATCGTAAGCTCTACAATAGTCATCTAATTGCTCCTAGTAAATTAGAGCCCTTCAAGTCACCTTACCCTAAGTGGTATGATCCCACAGCCCATTGTGACTATCACTGTGGGATTGTCGGTCACTCCATTGAAATTTACATCGCCCTGAAACATAAAGTGCAACGATTGATCAAGGATGAAATGATTAGCTTTGATACAATAGGGGTAACTGTACCAAATGTTAATGGCAATCCCTTGCCTAATCATAATGTGAATACTTTAAGTGAAGAACAGGAACGCCATTTGAAGAAAAAGTGACAGCTATTAAGACACCTCTTAGTCAGCTGTTTGATATTTTATGAAAAGTTGACATGATATAACCGGTGAGTCCACACATCTATCATGGAATATATATATAGCTGACATTAGTTATAAATATCATAGCGGGATAATGGGTCATTCTATTGAAACTTGTGAGTAGTTTCATCAAGAGGTGCAAAAGCTCTTGGATTTATACTAGATGGAGGTCTATGAAAAAAGAGAAGACTTAGAAGGTGTTGAAGTGTCCATGACTGATAAGCCTGCAAAATTGTTTCCAAAGTCGGTGACAATTCATTGTGGGAACAAGCCAAAGTCAATCATAAATAAACTCATTCCTAGGCCGATAACTTTTAAAGTTTCGACTCCCTTCTCATATAAGGATGATAAAGTTGTACCTTAAAGATATGACTATGATACAGTAGTTCAAGGGTAAGAAAGGGATGTCTCTAAAGTTGACTCTTCCAATATAACTGGTGTAGAAAGCATTACCCGAAGTGGGAGGTGCTACACTCTAGAAATATTAGAGAAGGCTAGAAGAGAGAAAGCCAAAGAAAGAGAAGGACGAAATAACCCTAAAGTAGAACCTAAGGAAGATCGCTCAAAGTCGGTATAAAAAAAAAGTTTGTAAATTCCTGAAACTGGTAAAACATAGTGACTATTCAGTTGTTGAATAGTTAAACAAGATGCCAACGTGAATCTCATTACTATCACTACTATTAAATTCAGAGCCACACCGAAATGCTTTGCTGAAAGTATTAAACCAGACATATGTGACATATAATGTATCGATTGAATATGTGAATCACCTGACGGAAAATCTAGTCATGCTGAATTACATTTCATTTAACGATGATGAGATTCCCTTGGAGGATAAGGAAAATGCCAAGGCTTTGCATATCACGATCAAGTGCAAGAGCCATATCATAGCCAATGTCCTTATTGATAATGGCTCCGCTATCAACGTCATGCCTATGTCAACTTTGGCAAGGTTACCCATCGACTAGTCTCATATGAAAAATAGTCAGATGATCATGAGAGCCTTTGATGGGACTAAAAGAGAAGTCTTGGGAGATATTGAGATGCCCTTGTAAATTGGGCCTTACACTTTTAATGTGAAGTTTCAAGTGATGGACATCTCTCCCTCCTACAGCTGTATATTGGAAAGGCCATGGATTCACATGGCAGGTGTTGTGCCCTCTACCTTGCACCAAAAGATCAAGTTTAATGTAGAAGGTCAATTGGTAGTGGCAATTGAGGAGGAAGACATGCTAGTGACCCAACCATTGAATGCTTTGTATGTAGAGGCTATCGAAGAAGCATTAGAATACTCATATTGATCTTTTGAATTAGTTAATTCTGTAGGTGAAGGACTTAAAAATTAACCTTTTTCAAGAATAGTGATGAGCCAAGTCATCAATAAGGGCTGGTATCCAGGATTAGGGCTGGGTAAGAACTTGCAAGAAATAAAAAAACCCCTGACAGTGATAGATAATAGCGAAAGGTTAGGCCTAGGCTATAAGGTAACAGAATGGGAGATCAAGAGAAGACCAGTAGGAAAAATAGCAAGACTAATGGTTATCCCACACCTATATGAGACTTTCAGACTTGGAGGATTCATGTACCCAGATACAAAAAAAAGCGTGGAAAGGGCTTTTGCCCAATTAAACATTAATGCTATTGAAGATGAAGTGGGGCTTAATCAAGACGGGTGGCTTAATCAATATGTATTGTCACAAATCAAGACGAGTGCCATTGAAGTGCCTATGACTTTTGAAACTAATACAATTTAATTGTAACATCCTATAGCTATTGCTCAAGGCATTGGGGTGATCTTTCTTGTTTGGGCTATGTATCTTTTATTATTTTAATAAAAATTAAGACGGATGCATTTTCATTCGTTTCTTCTTATGTTTTCATTATTGCCATCTTTCCAAACACATCTTGCCAACATATCCCATTTCATTCAATTTCAGGTCCTTAAATGAACACGAAGATAATTATGATAACAATCAAGAGGTTAGTTTTAAAAATTCAATTAACACTAATGAACTTGACAATGAAGAGAATTCAAGTCGAGCTGAACCGCTAAGCCCAGCCGATCCCAAGTTTTTTTTTTCATTTTTTTTATATTTATTTATTTATTATTATTATTATTATTATTTATTGATTAGATTAGAATTATTCAATATTTCTTATTTTATTTTATTCTATTTTTATCTTTTTTTTATTTTTATTTTTATTTTTATTTTTATTATTTTCTTTAAATAAAATTCAAAAAAAATATTTTTGAGAAAAAGTTAAAAGTATCAATTTTCCTTAAAAATAAGCTTTCTAAAAAATATTTTTGAGGAAAAGTTGAAAGTATCAATTTTCCTTGAAAATAAGTTTTTTCTAAAAAATATTTTTGAGAAAAAGTTGAAAGTATCAATTTTCCTTAAAAATAAGTTTTTTAAAAAAAGGTTTTTTTTAAGGAAAAGTTGAAAGTATCAATTTTTCTTGTACAAAAGCAATGATTTTTTTAAGAAAAAAGAGTTTATGTCTAAAGCAATCATGTTTTTTTCTCTTTTTCCTTTTTTATTTTCTTGAATATTCTTTAATGTTAAATAATTCGACGATGGAGCCTCTGCAAGTGAAACAATAGTTTTCTTGTATACTCTTGAGGTGAGGGAATTTTCTCAATGTTCTGCTAAAAGTATTAGAGTTAATTGAGAATAGTTTCTGATAATTAATTACTTGGTAAACTTTTAAGGCTTATTGGATAACACAAAATTAAGCTGGTGCCATCTTTTCAATGGGTGTTGTGAAGAGGCTATAACCTTCCTCACATGTAACTGAACTCCCGAATCCTGTTCTGGTTAGTGACCTAAACCTATTCATTTAGGGACCCTTAAACTTAGGTGTTCCCTAAAAAGATAGATTTCTTAGGTGGTCAATCGCACCTAGATAAAAAAGATCGGTGGTGACTCCTTCAAGTCAATGTCTAGCGATAGATCCTCGGATCTAGACGTTATGACAATACATATTGATTTGTGATTGTTAAACATGCTTATATGATCATGATGTTTAAAATTGCTCAATTTGTTTATAATGCTTGGATCTTGTGAATTCTTTAAACTTGATTGTGTTATAATTGTTTTAACTCTTGATTTGTAATTTTAGAAATTGATGATCATCTTGTGTCTAAATCATATATATTGATATTTGATTGTTCATCTCATGATTTCTTATGAAATAGTCTTGAAATATGGTTTAATTATTTATCTTTATTAATTCAAGATTTATTTCTTCTTTTGTGTTGATGAATTGATGAACTTTATACGCTTAAAAGATATATATTGATTCTTTGTTTATCTTTGTTTTTGGTCAAGATATGTGCTCATATGATGAATGATTCAATTTGACCTTAATGCTTGTGTTTTAAAATGCTTGAATTGTTTATCTCTTGATTGTGAAAGATATTTTGTGAATTATGCTTATTTTTGTGGTTAAATATTTTATTAATTTTGTGAAATATTTTAAATCTTTGTGCTCAATTGATATATCTCTTGATTTGTGATTTTGAATGTGATGAACTACTTGTTTGTAAATGAAATATGTTGTTAGTTAATCTATTATTCTTGTCAAGTGTATACTTATGCGATAAAGGTTATTTATCTTTACTTGACATACTTGCAACATGACTTAAGTGAGTGATTTTCTTATGAGGCTTATTTTTGGCTTAAGTCATTGTTGATTATGGCCTATAATTTGTATAGACATATTTATGCTTTTGTACTAAAATTTTCTTGAATATGTTTTTTATGATAAATATGTCTTGAATTTTTAGTTTTCATATAGCTTAAAATTTATTTTGACATATTCTTTAATGATTTCTTGAATATACATGATTATTAAATGTATCTTTTTTGTGTTCTAAAATGATTGGTATTTTGCACATTACTTAAGAATTTTTTTTTTAATGCCATTCTTGTGCTATTTGATGTTTAAATTGATATATGACTTTCCAGCTTAAGTGCGTATCTTCCTTGCAATTGGCAACTTGTGCTTAATGAATAAATTTTTTTTTTGCTTATAATGACTTAGAATATGGAATTCATTTATAACAATTGGTATAATTTTTATCAGCTAATATTTTTGATGCTATTAATGAATATTTCTTTTTCAAGAATATTTTCTAAGTCTGTGCTAGGAGAACTTAAAATGAGCATGAATAAGCCTACATTTTTTGAATTTCAAGTATAACAAGCAAAGTATGTCATCCTCATCAATTAAAGCTAGTTTTGCTTAAATGAAGTGAACTGGGGAATTCAAAGCTAAATGAGCTCTTCAATTAAGCCTAGTTTTGATTAAATGTATCGACTTTATGATATGATGTATGAGTTTGGATATATATACATACTTGCTTTGATATGTGCAAATATATAATTTTATGGTTGAACATATGAACACATTGTATAAATTAGTCACCAAGCTATTTGATAAAAATTGTCTTAATATTTTTTTAAAGCTTGGACTGATTAATTCACATTCATTAATATTCATGCCTAGTTCTTGATTGCTTTGATTAAAAGTTTTAATGCATGAATATTTGGTTAATGCATGAATTCTTAAACATGGATACGAGTTAAATTGATTGATTTTTTTGAACATGTTCATTGATTAAGAATATTGAAATAGCATATACCACATTATGTCTAAATGTTTGTATCTTTATTGGTATATTGCTATATGTGATTTGAAATGTTTTTGTATATGCTTGTATGATTTTGATTGAATTATATATTTTGGTATTTGCATATGTTTAGATTAAGTTCACTGCTATGTAGTGAAATAATTTGAAATATATTTGAATAATTATTCTCTTATTATTTCTTTACTTATGTGTTTATCATGTTTGAAAAATGCTTGAATAGTCTTTGTTATGACATGATGATAATTGAACCTTATTGCTCATTAGTATTCATGCTTTATTAAATTCATTTGAGCTTTTGGGCTCTTGTTTGGATAGGATAGCTTATGAAAGATTACTATTATCATTTATGCATGTATTGAATGAATCTTTCATATGCTCGAAGCATGTGTGCTCTATGAAATTTGTTGAATAAAATTGCTAACAATTGGTAACAATTGTTATCAAAATTGCTAAAAAAATTTTTAACTTTCATGGACACTTTTTTATGTGCCTATCTTTAATATAGCTTGTACCTTTCATGTAAATTGTGTGTGCCTTATATTGATTAATCCTTATTTTGAAAATGAGGAAAAATCTTAGAATATAATTTTTCTTAATTTGTTGTTTGATAATAATTGGTATGCTTTATTATAACATATTTTTAACAATTGGTATCCATAACAATTGGTATGAGCTTGTATGCATATGCTTAATTTATACTTAATTGCTATTGATGTTTTAGGTTCTAAGCACACCTTATCCTAACATGATTTATGAGTAGATTGCATACCATTTATTATCTTTTGCTCAAAAATTTCATGAAGAAATTTGATGAATTGTGCTAAAATGCTAAACTTGGATGCACTTATGCTTTTGTGCTTGAATACATATAGGTGAACTTCATTGTGCATACTACACTTAATTACATGCATTAAAAAATACTCTTGATATTTTGGTATCATATATTTTATCCCATGCCTTGAATTGATCTCTCTTTCTTTTGAAAGGACAAAAAGGGTGAGAGTTTAGAGATATTTCTTTTTGTATGCTTATAGCAATTGATATAGAAGAGTTAACATTTGGTATAAAGAGTTTAAACAAAAAAGAGGAGAAATGTTTCATGAATATATTTGTTAATGATGCCTTTTTGTGTTTATTTGCTCATTAAAATGCTAATGCCTTTTTGCAACGACAAAAAATGAGAGAAATATTATATGGACAAATTTGCTTTGTGCTTGACATGCATTTGTTTGATTGTGCTTATTTCATATATTTGACTAACATATATTTGTTGAGTTGTGTTGGATTAAGATGCATAAATTGAAGGGGAGTTTTACCATGCATTGTTTAAGGGGGAGTTTTTCAAAATGTTTTTCAACATATTAAATGTTTCAAATAAAGTTTTTTTATCAAGTAAATTTATCTTTAAGTTTTATCATACAAAAAAAGGGGAGATTGTTAGCCTTGAATTGATACTTATTTTGAAATGATAAAACATTAAGCTAAATAAGCTTGATCAAGATTTTGAAAAAGTTATATTTAATACATGTTCTTAAGTTTTATATTTTGGTACTAAATAAATAATATATTTTTCATAGTGTAAACAAACTTTCTTTGTTTACATATCTTTCAAACCAAATCTATCTTTAAACATTATCTATTTGAGCTTAAATGAAAGTCCAATTGTTGTTTTTAAAGTGAACTTATTCATTTTGGACTTAATACAATTTTGATAATATGGGTTTTAAGAAATAGATTAACTTAAGGAAGTTTTACAAAAACAAAGTTTTCCAACATTGAACTTGTTTTATTTTTTTGTATTATTTTCTAAAGCTTTAATATTTGAAATTTATATGGTTGGAAAGCTCTTTGAGTCTACTTTCTAATGGATCAAAAAAATCAAAATCCAAATTTTTTAGGAAAAATTTTTGAATTTTTACTACACAAAAACTGCATAAAAGGGTAGATATAAAAATTCACTATAATTCATACACAATGAATTTGGTGATGAAATTTAAATGAATAGAAAGCCTTTTAAGTCTAGTTTCTAAATCTTCAAACGGTTTTTGATTTGGACTTGTATAACTCAATATATGATCAAATTAGTGAGTAGAGTGCAAAACAAAAGACAACCATCTAGCTTTGGTAAGATTGATCCCCTTAGAGAAAGGATTGATCGATTTTTTACCCAAAGGCAAGTTTTGTTTTGAAATGGCAAGAATGGATCAATCACCCTATGTAGGGGATCGATCACCCTTTGACCCAATTGATGCTCTCATTGAAGGGATCAATCAGGTAGTGCATTTTCAAGCGTGAATTGGCTCCAAAACTTGAACCAATCGATCCTTTCATGGAAGGGATCGATCAGATTGTATTTTTCAAGTGGAAAATAACACCAAAACTTGAACCAATTGATCCCCTCATGGAAGGGATTGATCGGGTAGGCCCTGAAACAAGTCTAACGGCTAGTTTATCAAGCTTCAACGGTTATTTAGTTCTTCCAAGCATTCCCAATGGCTAGTTATTCAATTTCTCTATATATTGGCCACTCCAACACACCAAGAAGATTGATGAATCAAGAGACCAAGAGTCAACAAGCTATATTTTCATTCTCTTAAAGAATCAAGAGTTGTTAGAGCTTAAAATCTATATCTTTTGTATTTATTGTATCCAAGTTATATTGTTATTCATTTATTAAATTTTTTTATACTTCATTAGGCAAACACTTAACCTTTGAGAGGTGTTTCAAGTTTGCATTTTTATTAAGTGATTTTGTAATCAAAAGGTTAGGCATCCTTTTGAATTTGTGGGATTGAGAGGTTGCTACCTAGCCTAAAAGTAGAGAGTGTAAGGTTTCTATCTTAAGCCTTAGAGAGCAAAAGATAGGGTTGTAATTTCAATTCAAGATTAGTGGATTGAAGTCTTGGTATGGACAACCAAAAAGAGAGGACGTAGATGCCTTGTGGAGAAGGACCAAACCTTTATAAATTATTGTATTTGATTTCTCTATCCCTATCTCTTTACTTTGATTATAGTTTATATTTGCTTTAAGTTTATCAATTTGTTGTCATTTGCATTATATTGTGATACTAATTTTAATTTTCCATTCAATTATTTTAAAATCATTGTTTGGGATGAATTTGAAGAAATCTAATTCACCCCTCCTCTTGGATCACCATCTTACCTAAAAGGCTAACACTAATTTTTTTTAACTATTCCTTTTTCAACACCTTTTAACTTTGCAGAGTCCATTCTTGTATCAATTGAATTTATCTTTTATTTAACTCAATTAGAATTGTAATTCAAACATTGATGTCTTAGCTTATACATTGAGCAGGAAATACATGATGATAAATAAGAAAAATAAAATTCTAACTTCAGTTTCCAAAAGAAGAAAAAACGAAGATTGCCTAAAAACAAAGTTTAGGTTTGTATGACATTCCATATAGCAAGCTAACATCTAAGTGTAAAAGTATGATCACCCTTACCAATTTTGTTGGTATCAAATTGAAAGTAAGTAGTTGTTTTCTTTAATTTCTTATTCATTCCATCCTATAACATATTGAAATCTCATTTAAGCCAGCCAATGTTAAAAAAGATTCATCTTCCCCACCCAATGGAGAAATTTCAATAAGTATTCTCAAATTTAAGGCGGTTTAATAATTTAGTAAATACTCCATCAAAAGAAAAAAAAAAGATTAAAACCACATTTTCAAAATAGGAATGCTCATCAATACAATTTTATAATAGTAAAGGTTAAAATAAAATAAAATTTTAAATCGATAGGAACATTCTAAAATAGAAAACTAAAATAATGTAATCTTACATAAAGTATCGAAAATTTTCATCTACATTTGAAGCCCTTTTTATTCCTACAAAAAAATAAAGCCAAAAGTAATCTAAGACTATTACTCTTGGAAAAAAGTTATAAGAAACACCAAAGTGTTTAAAAAATAGTTTAAATGAGACTTAAATTAGATATATTCCATAACAACATAGGAAGAGGCCAACTTAAGGTAAATACTTATTGTAGTAATTGGATAGGGACTTATGCAATACTACTATGAATGGATGTCACACAATTGAGAAAGATGTTCTTGTTGTTTCTTATTTGACTACTGCTCAAATATAAAAAGCATCATCTTTCTTATAGTACCTTCCGTATCATGGCTCTTTTTCTATCTTGCATGGGTAAGTTTTGACTGAAGATGAGAGAATACAAATACAAATCAATGGTCTAGTCCTGTTTCATAAATCAATAAAAAATTAAAATTAGCCAAACATAATGAATTTTCTCCTTTAAACCAAGATTTCAACTGAAATTAGTGAAATATGTCATATATAGGACATAAATTTAGAAAAAAATAATAGTAATTGGATTTCCTTTTGGCATTGTTTGTATGTGGTAGGGGAATGTCTAATCTAACAAAAGCTCACTTATTTAATATTAAAATTTTGTTCTATTGATAAACATGACATAAGTTTCATGCTAGAAACTATTTGGTCATATGAAATGTTAAACAACTCTTAATAAACAGACTACTATCCATTCAATTATCTTTTAGAATCAAGCAAAAATTTTATTCTTTGTTTTTTGTGTTTTTTATTGAATTTATAATTAATTGGATCTCACAAACATAGACGTAGAGGAGAGGGAGCAAATAAAAGCAGAAGTAACTGAAGCAAAAGCTTAGATATCAACGTTACATATCACACGTTTAAGCATTAGGCTGACCTTAAAGCCAATCTTCCAAATTCTTGCATCATTTAGCTTTGCTACATGCAAAATAATACATTTATGAATCCATTTACATCCATAGAAGGTAAAAAAGGTCATCTTTTAAAAAATAGAAGTACTTATTGCTTTTTCAACCAACTTAATAGATTCATATTCCACAAACACAAGCATAATAATTGCTTTCTCAGCCAACTTAACATATAGTACTTAGAAGCAAACAAAATAAAAATTAACTTTTTTTCTACCATGAATTTAAACTTTATAAATGTTAAACCATAAGCCATCCATCTCATTTTAAAACCATCATAAAATTCGTCCAAAATCATTAGCCAGAGGACTATGAACAATTTTGGACCATTGCACACCCTATGTTCTACTACTTTACTATATATTTTTTCAAGTCTGTTACAATTTTTTTTATTTTTCTAGAATAAAAACATGAGAAAAGTTATAAGAATTATTTCAACTCCTCATTAAGCTTTTTAGCACCAAGCTCCTCAAAGCTCTCCTTTACAACAATTGTCTTTTAATTACTACTCTTAACAATTTTGCAAATGTAAGAGAACTAAAATAAAAAAAAGAAACAATTTATTAACTAATTAGTAAATATGCAATGGTTACATATAACCAATCTAATACTTTGTTCAGCTCAAAGAAGCTAATGCTGAGTTACATATAACCAACAAAAAAACAACCTCAAACCTTTAAAAAAATTGTTTTGTTTATTCTTAGTATTTCAAGAGCACAACAATACACAAAATAAGCTAAGATCCCGTTCCAAAGAAACTAAACTAAAAAAATAAAAAGAATCAAAAGCTAAAGAGAGTGTGAGGAAGAGACAAACCTAGATCAAAATAAAAGAAAGAACGTTAATGAGATATATATATATATATATATTGCGAGAGAGAGAGAGGGGGAGAAAGTATTGGATGTGAAAAGAGTGAAGTGAAATAAACCAGAAGGCCTTAGTTTTTAATACTCCTAGTTTCCTACTACTAAACAAAAAATCTAAAAACTCAGCCAATATTCTTGGATTACTTAACACACTTTTGTTAGGTCTTTTATTTATACCATCATTTTGGTTTGCTTTGCTTCCAATGCTTGGCATCTCTCTTTCTACTTTGAACTTTCTTTTATCTCCTTGTGAAAAAAATCAAATAAAAAAACACAACAATCCATAAATAAAACAAATCCTATTTTAACCATTATACAAGCAATCCAACAATTACAAAGGTTGGAGAAAAATACCAAACCGACATGAACAATTCTTTGAAGGAGTTGACCCTAAATCAAAATAGTACCAAACTTTTAACAATTTCTGTGAAAAAAATAAAATACTTAACAAATTAAAGTAAAACCATTTTCCTAAAAACATGCAAAAAAAAAAAAAAAACCCACCTAAACAATTTTCTACTAAATATAAAAACACAACCAAAAATAACAAAAACAACAAATCTTCAATCTGAAAAAGATCATTGAAAACCAAAAACCAAAAAATTGTCACCCATCAAAAGAGGAACGCATTCATTGAAAAAACCTGAAATTTTTAAACAAATAAAGAATAAAAAAACCCCATAAAGCAAAAAAAGTTTTAACAAAACAAAACCCATAATGCCTTCAAAGCCAAAAATAAAGAAACACAATAAAAAACAAAACAAAAAATTTTGAAAGTAGAAAAAATGGATAAACGACATCAAGGATGATAGCTAAGCAACAAAAAATTCTAGAAAAAGTAAAAAAGAAATAGTAAAGACCATAAAGAAACTTCTTCAAAAAAAAGGAAAAATGGTGACAAACTAAACAAAAAAAAAAAAGACACGTGGCAACCCAAGGATCCTTCGGGATCTTTTTTTATATATATAGTAGTGTAAATATATAAGATTATATTATGATAATATATATCCGCCTTTAAATTTATTCAAAATTCAATTTTCTTAAATTCTCTTTATTTTACAATTGTTTTATGATTATTTATAACTAATCCATTTTGTTTGAACAATACTTTAAACTTAAGGTTATTCCCACCTAAGAATTTTAAGAAAAAAATATCACTAAAAATTTTTTAAAATTTTATTTTAATTTTGATAAATTTTCAAAAACCATTTTCATTATTTATTGTTGATTTCTCTATCTTTTGCTCTAACCTAAGTATTCTTGTTTCCCTTTCCTTCTTTCTTTCTTTTCTTTTTTTAATGTTTTTTTTTCTCTCTTTTGCTCCATTCAAAGCAAAAATTGAAAAAAAAAAAAACAAATTGCTGCAAGTGGCAAACAATTAAGTAGCTTAATTTGACTTGTCATGCAATTAAGAGATGTTTTCATTGGGGACAATTTTAATAGTACGTATAGATGTATAAATATATATGTAGAGATATATAACCACATTTTATAGTTAGTCAATTTTGATAAAAATTTCAATTGGATCACTAACTTTAGTTTGTATGGTAAAATCATTTAAATTTGTTAATTGTACTATCTAATTAATTCAATTAAGAGTTGTTTGCATCTTAAATCACTCATTTTTATTCTTGTAAGAAGAAAGAAGTCTTGAAATAAAAATTTTGCTAGAATTAAATGGTTTATTTATGACTTTAACATTTTTATATAACATTTGATATGAGCTATATATATGTGCATGTGTATGTGTAACTATCTATCTTTATTGAATATTGATAAATGTTTTGATGAAATACTTGCTTGAAAATCTTACATTCAAAGCATATTTTATCTAAGATATGATTGTGAAACATGGTTTATAGGACTTATCCACTTATAATTCTATATTTCTTTGTAGACACTAAATTTTGTTTGGAACATTTTAGCATGGTTGAGCAAAACCCATTTGAAGCT
Source organism: Durio zibethinus (assembly GCF_047325235.1). Taxonomy (NCBI): domain Eukaryota; kingdom Viridiplantae; phylum Streptophyta; class Magnoliopsida; order Malvales; family Malvaceae; genus Durio; species Durio zibethinus. The sequence goes on from NC_143171.1 coordinate 11,459,379, forward strand.
TGTAAAAAGGCTCCTTAAAGAGCTCATAAAATGCATCATTATTTAGACTTAATAAATAAAGAAAAATGAGACCCATATAGTTGCTGTCAAACTCTTTTTTATGGGATTTATATGGATGATATCTTTTCACGTAGATGCAAGAGAAATAAAGAATAAATGAAATGAGTAAACCCAAAAGTCAAGTCTAGTCAAAATTACATAAAACTTGGTCAAAATGAATAGAACTGGGGTTAATCCTCAAATTTCACAATCTAACTGGAATCAATGTGGTTTAAAATTAAATTTGGTGATTTTTTTAAAGCATTAAAACTTTTTATTGTATTGGTGAAAGTACAAAATTACTAAAATACCCTTTTAGGAGATGTTTTCGTAACTTCATCTTTTTGACCTCTGATTTTCATAAAACCTTTTAGATCTTAATTTTATAATATTTCATAATTTTTGGAGCATTTGAAATCACAGCAGTACCCCCAAAAGTATAAAATTACCAAAATACCCTTATAAAGGTATTTTCATAATTTGGCCTTCCAAAGCTCGGATTTTCATGAAACTTTTCAAATCTTAATTTCATAACAATTCATGATTTTTTATGCATTTGAAATCACAACATTACCCTAAAAAGTGTTAAATTACCAAAATATCCCTATAAAGGTTTTTCATATTTGGCTTTTTTAAGCTTGGATTTTCATGATGTCATAACGTCTAGATCTAGAGATCTATTGCTAGATATTGACTTGAAGGAGTAGCCACCAATCTTTTTTATCTAGGTGCGATTGACCACCTAAGGAATCTATCCTTTCAGGGAACATCTAAGTTTAAGGGTCCCTAAAAGAGTAGGTTCAGGTCTACTAACCAGAACAAGGTTCGAAAGTTCGGTTACATGTGAGGAAGGTTATAGCACCCTCACAACGCCTATCGAAAGATGGTACCAGCTTAAATTTGTGTTATCCAATAAGCTTTAAAATTTTACCAAGTAATTAATTATTGAAAATTATTCTCAATTGACTCTAATACTTTTAGCAGAAAATTGAAAAAATTCTTTCACCTCAAGAGTATGCAAGAAAACTACTATTTCACTTACAGAGGCTCCATCATCGGATTATTTAACATTAAAGAAAATTCAAGAAAATAAAAAAAAAGAAATAAAATGAAAAAGAAGAAAAGAAATGATTCAGTTTTAGATACAAATCTTTTTCTCTTCAAAAATTCATTGCGTTTGTACAAGAAAAATTGATACTTTCAACTTTTTCCCAAAAATATTTTTTAAAAAGTTTATTTTCAAGAAAAATTGATACTTTCAACTTTTCCTCAAAAATATTTTTTAGAAAAACTTATTTTCAAGGAAAATTGATACTTTCAACTTTTCCTCAAAAATATTTTTTTTTGAAATTTTATTTAAAGAAAAAAAATAAAATAAAAAATACTAAATAATTCTAATCTAATCAATAAATAATAATAAAAATAAAAATAAAATAAATAATAAAAAATAAATGAAAAAAAACTTGGAAACGGCTCGACTTGAGCGGCTCGACTCAACTCGGCTTGAGGAAGAAAGGACAGCTCGAAGAGGTGGCTTGGGTGTAGGTGGCTCGGATCGACTCGACTTTGCACTCGGATCACATGCGGGTTGGCACTCGGATCGGGTCGGATCTTGGTAAAACGCGTGGATCCTGTGGGTTTACTAACGCAAAAATGATGTTGTTTTGGGGAGGGTATATAAGGTTGAAGGTCGATATTTTTTCAGAATTCCCTTCTCCTATTCTCTCTTTTCCCTTCTTTTCCTCTCTTCTCTCTCTAAACAGATGAAGAACTCCAACTGAATCTCATCAAATTATGAAAATTTTTGTCGAAATCTGAGTTTTTCATCGATAGTTCGTCAAAAAGCTTATCGATTTCTGGAAATAGTGACCGAAAACTAGGTAGCTGGCCAAAAATTTCAATCATAATTTGAAAATTTTTCAAAAATTTCTAGAAAAAAAAATTCGTCAAAATTTCTAAAAAATCCTGAAATTTCCTCTGACCCTTCTGGATGCCTTTTTCTTTCTCTTTTCACTCTCTCTCAGTCAGTGTCTGCGTTTTTGTGTTTTGGTCCTTTGATTCGTAGATCTATTTATAGTGATTGATCAGAATAGTAATTCCATCCCAATCTCAGCTGAATAAAAAAAAATCAAATCAAATAAAAAAATGTTAATAGATAATTAAAAGAAAATAATTAGATAAATAAAAATATTAATAGATAAATAATAATTAATACATACATATACTAACAGATAAATAATAAATAAATAAATATATATTAATAAATAGTAATAATAAATAAATAAATAAATAATACATAAGATACAAAAAATATATATATAAAATATAAAATATAAAATAAAATGGGCCTACCCATTTGGATCAGGCCCAATTGATCTGGCCTGGACTAAATTAGGTGTCTACAGCTGCCCCTCTTTGCACATTTTTTGTGAAACAGAAATTGCGCAAAGACGTAGACACCCATTCATGACTCCACTCGACCTCTTTTTTCATTTTTTTGTGTTAAAAATTTGATAAAAACTCCTCTAAGTAGAGGCTCAACGACTTTGAAAAACATAAACAAAGCTCTTCTAATCAGAGGCTCAACGACTTTGAAAATAAATGGCTCCTCTAATCAGAGGCTCAACGAAAGCTCCTCTAATCAGAGGCTCAACGACGTTAAAAATAAATAAACAAAGCTCCTCTAATCAAAGGCTTAACGACTTTGAAAATAAATAAAGCTTCTCTAAATAGAGGCTCAATGACTTTTGGAAATAAATAAAGCTCCTCTAAACAAAAGCTCAACGACTTTTGGAAATAAATAAACAAAGCTCATCTAATCAGAGGCTCAATAACTTTTAAAAATAAATTACTCCTCTAAACAGAGGCATCACAACTTTGAAAATAAATGGCTCCTCTAAACAGAGGCATCACAACTTCGAAAAACATATTGCCCCTTGACAAACATGTCCAAAGGAGTTGAAAATTGTGTTTGAAGGAATTTCAAAAGATTATGCCCAAAGGTCTTACAAATCAGCCTTGATACTGAGAGACATCCTATTTCAAGGATTAAAAACTTACCTGACAAGCTTTTTTTCAAATTTGAAAATGTCTTCACATCTGTCTTCTCTATGTGGGATGTTGGAATACCCTTGCTTCTTGAATTTATGCACTATATTTTCTTGAATGTATTATATGCTATGCAATGTATATGAAATTCAATGCATGCTATGCAAATGTTGGCTAACTACTTCCTATTCAATTGTGGTACTCAAGTTTCTCAAGCTCTTTTCTTGGGCATCGAACCCTTTGTTTCTTCAAAAACCAAGTTACGTTATTCTTTCAAGATCGAGCCAGTGTAACTCTAAACTATCTCTTCCATCTCTTTTCGAATTCAATGTCCTCATCAAGAACTGAACATCTCAATTCTATCTTTATCACTCTTGACTTATTCAATGTAATGTAAAAATCTTTCATGCCATTATTTGTTCATCAATCATTATTTCAAACTCAAAAAGTAAGAATGCATTTGCACATTTCTTCTATTGTAGGGTATTAAGAAGAATAAAATAAAAATGGTTGAGAAACAGTCACCAGAAGAAGCACCCAAATAGTGAAATAGAATTTCTTTTATTAGCAAAATGTTGGCAAACTTTGGCCAAGGAAAAATTAGAAGGATAAGTATGGGGGACAAAGCCCAAAAATGAACAATCGGATAATCATGATAACACATCTCAAGGTTTTTTTTAAAACCCAACCATTTGATGTATTTAACAACTTAGAGCTCCTTCGAATTTGCCAGTCTTCATGCCAACGGATTTTCAAATTTGATGCTATATTCTCTTTATCTAAGCTACCTTGTTAGGTTTTCAACTTAGATAAACCCCTTATGACTCAAACCGTCCTTTTAGGTTTTCGCTTTGAGTCTTCTTTTTTCATTCACTTTCTTTTTCATTTTCATTTTTTTTCATTTTTTCTTTCAAGCATAGTATTTCCTCACAGCATCAGAATTTATAGGATGGAGTAAATCATTTCCATCCATCTCAGTCAGTATCAGCGCTCTACCTAAAAAAGCTCATCTCACTACATACGACCTTTTCCAATTCGAAATCTATTTTTTTCTATTATCGTGCTAGATTGAGAGGATTCTTTTCAAGACCAACTTTCCTTTTCGAAAGTAATGGGGTCGAATCATTTTATCATGAGCCTTCATCATTTTTCTTTGATATAGTTAACCATGGCATAATGCAGTTAATTTATTTTCTTTTATGAAATTTAACTGTTCATAGCATTCTTGAATCCATTCAGCTTCTTCTAACTCAACTTCTTTTAGAACCCTCAAGGATGGGATCTCCACTTCCACTGGTAGTACAGCTCCCATCCCATAAACAAAAAAAAATGGGGTTGCCTCAATAGAGGTACGCACTGACGTTTGATATGCATGCAGTGCATATGGTAACTTCTCATACCAATCTTTATAAGTCTCGGTTATCTTTTCAAGAGTTTTTTATATGTTCTTGTTGGCTGCCTCAACTGCCCCATTCATTTTCAGACGGTATGATACCGAGTTATGATGCTTGATCTTGTATTGAGCACATATTTCTTGCATCATCTTACTATTTAGATTCTTGGCATTGTCTGAAATAATTTTCTTCGAAAGTCTATATCTACAGATGATCTCTCTCTTTATGAACTTGCAAACCACAGATCGTGTTACATTTGCATATGATGCTACCTCCACCCATTTTGTGAAGTAATCTATTATCACAAAAATAAATCTATGCCCATTAGAAGCCTTTGAGGGGATAAAACTAATGACATCCATACCCTATATTGAGAATGGCTAAGGCGGTGCCATAACATGTAAAGCAGATGACGAAGCATGGATCTTATCAGTATATATCTGGCATTTATGGCATTTACGAGCATAGTTAATGCAATCACTCTCCATTGTCAACCAATAATATCTTGCTCTCATGATTTATCCGTCATCATATGTCCACTGGTATATGCCCCACATATTCCATCATATACCTCTTCAATGATTTTTCTTGCTTCAGCTTTACTTACGCATCTTAATAATACTTGATCACAACTTCTTTTATACAGAACATCCCCATGTAGGAAAAAGCTCATAGCCAATCTTCGGATGATCTTTTTATCATTTTTTGTTGCTTGAATTGGGTATTGCTGATCCTTAATATATTGTAAGATATGATAATACCAGGGCTTTCCATCTTTTTCCCCTTTTACATTAGAGCAATGAGTTGGCATATCTTTAACATCTAACCTGATGGGCTGAATGTCAGTATTGTCATTAATTCAAATCATTACAGCCAGAGTAGCCAATGCATCGATAATCAGGTTCTCTTTTTGAGGTAAATGATCAAACCGGATATCTTCAAATTATTTTATCAACTCTAGAATATACTTATGATATGAAACGAGTTTTGAATCTCTCGTCTCCCATTCCCCTTTCAACTGATATATAACTAGAGCTGAGTCCCTAAACACTTTTAATGCTTTCACTCTTCTATCTATAGCAGCTTGTAGGCCCATGACACATGCCTCATATTCAACGATGTTATTTGTGTAATTGAAATTTAACCTCGCTATTACAAGGCAATATTGTTCTTCTAGAGAGATCAGAGTTGCACTAATTCCATGTTTCAAGGCATTGGCAGCTTCATCAAAATACATTTTCCAACATTTTTCTTCATGCTCCCCTTTTTTCAGTTGGGAAATAGTCATTAGATCTTCATCAGGGAATTCCAACATCATTGGTTCATATTCTTCAGTAGCACGTTTGGTAAGAAACTTCGCTATAGCACCATATTTTATTATCTTTTGGCTTACATATATAATGTCATATTTCAAGAGCATTACTTGCCATCTAGCAATTCTTCCAAATAAAGAAGGCTTCTCGAATATATATTTAATTGGATCCAATTTTACTATGAGCCATGTGGTATGATAGAGCATATACTGTTTGAGTCTTTTGGCAGTCCACGCTAATGTACAACACATTTTTTTCAATGAGGAATACTTGGATTCATACTCTGTGAACTTTTTACTCAAACAGTAAATAGCTCTCTCTTTTTGGCTAGACTTATCTTATTGCCCTAACACATCCCATTGAATTTTCACATACTGTCAAGTATAGAATTAAAGGTTTCCCTAAAACAGGTGGCACCAACACTAGAGGGTTTGACAAGTATTGCTTAATTTTATCAAAAGCCATTTGGCATTCTTCATTTCATTTTCCAGGATTATTCTTACGAAAAAGCTTAAATATGGGATCACATTTGTAGGTAAGCTGAAAGATAAACCGAAAAATGTAATTCAATCTTCCCAAAAAACCTCGAACTTCTTTTGATGTACTCAAAGATGACAAATTTTGAATGGCCCGTATCTTATCTAGATCGACTTTAATGATCGACTTTAATTCCTCTTTCACTAATCACAAAGCCTAGTAATTTCCCTGACTTTACCCTAAAGGTGCACTTAGTTGCGTTTAACTTGAGCTAAAACTTTCTCGATCTCTCAAATAACTTTTTGAGGTTGGTGACATGATCTTCATTCTCACAAGATTTTGCAATCATATCGTCTACATACACTTCAATCTCTTTGTATATTATATCATGGAAAAGTGTTACCATGACCCTTTGATATGTTACCCTAGCATTCTTTAACCCAAAAGGCATGACTTTGTAACAAAAAGTTCCTCACATGGTCACAAAAATGATCTTTTCCATATCATCTGTAGCTATTTTTATCTGATTATACCTTGAGAAACCATCCATAAAGGAGAAAATTGAATGTTTAGCTGTGTTATCTACCAGTGTGTTGATATGAGGCAAAGAAAAGTTATTCTTTGGACTAGCCTTATTCAACTCATGATAGTCTACACATATTCATACCTTTCCATCCTTCTTAGGAACTAGCACTATATTGGCTACCCACTCTGGACACTTAGCCACTTGTAGAAAACCTGCATCAAATTATTTTTTTACCTCTTTTTTGATCTTTAGTAACATTTTAGGCTTCATTCATCTCAGTTTCTGCTAGACTGGCTTATATTCTGGCTTTAGGGGTAATCTGTGCTCTACTATCTCTGTGCTCAGTCCTGGCATATATTGGTAAGACCAAACGAACACATCTATGAATTTCTGAAGTAAATTTGCCAAATGTTATCTATCTTCTGATGAAAGTGAAGTGCCAATTCTAACATCTTTCTTATTCTCTTCATCTTTCAAATTCACTAAGTCAACTATTTCTTGATGAGGCTCAATTGGTTTATTTTCTTGTTCAATCAATCTCATTAGGTTCAGAGGCATAATATATTCCTCAGAATTCTCTTTATTGTCAAGTTTATCAGTGTTAATTGAATTCTCAAAACTAACCTCTTGATTGTTATCATGATTATCTTCATATTTATTTAAGGACCTAAATTGGATGAAATGGGATATGTTGGTAAGATGTGTTTGGAAAGATAAAAATAATGAAGACACAAGAAGAAATGAATGAAAATGCATCATTCCTAATTTTTATTAAAATAATAAAAGATAAATGACCCAAACAAGAAAGATCACCCCAATGCCTTAGGTAATAGCTATTGGGATGTTACAATTACATTGTATTAGTTTTAAAAGTCAAAGGTATTTCAATGGCACTCCAATTGTTTAGCTCATAATCTGGCAAACAAAGGCGGACCCACCCATCTTGATTAAGCCCCACTTCATCTTCAATAGCATTAATGGTTAACTGGGTAAAAACCTTTTCCATGTTTTTTCCTATATCTGGGTACATGAATCTTCCAGGTCTGAAAGTCTCGTACATGTGTGGGATAATCATTAGTCTTGCTATTTTTCTTGCTGACCTTCTCTTGATCTCCCATTCTGTTACCTCATAGTCTAGGCCTAACCTTTCATCATTGTCTATCACTGTCAGGGGTTTTTTTATTCCCTGTAAGTTCTTGCCTAATCCTAATCCTAGATACCAGCTCTTATTGATGACTTGGCTCATCACTATCCTTGAAAAAAGCTAATTTTTAAGTCTTTCACCTATAGAATTAACTAGCTCAAAAGATCAGTAAGAGCATTCTACAGCTTCTTCTGCAGCCTCTACATACGGAGCATTTGACAGTTGGGTCACTAGCATGTCTTCTTCTCCAACTACCACTACTAATTGATCTTTTACATTAAACTTAATCTTTTGGTGTAAGGTAGAGGGCACAGCTCCTGCCATGTGAATCCATGGCCTTCTTAATAGACAGCTATAGGATGAAGAGATATCCATCACTTGAAACTTCACATTAAAAGTGCATGGCTCAAGTTGCAAGGGCATCTCGATATCCCTCAAGACTTCTCTTCTGGTCTCATCAAAAGTTCTCACGATCATTTGACTATTTTTCATATGAGAGTAGTCAATGGGTAGCCTCGCCAAAGTTGACATAGGCATGATGTTAATAGTAGAACCATTATCAATAAGGACTTTGGTTATGATATGACTCTTGCACTTGATTGTGATATGCAAAGCCTTGGCATTTTTTTCCCTCCGAAGAAATTTCATCATCGCTGAATAAACTGTAATTCAACATGACTAGATTTCTAGCCATGTGGTTCATATATTCAATAGATACATTATGTGCCATATATGCCTGGTTCAATACTTTCAGCAGGGCATTTCGGTATGGCTCTGAGTTTAACAACAGTGATAGTTATGAGATTCATGCTGGCATTTTGTTCAACTGTTCAATAACAAAATACTCAATATGTTTTACTAACTTCAAGAATTCACAAGCCTCTTTTTCTGACACCGGCTTCGAGCGATTTTCTTCAGGTTCTACTTTGGGGTTATTTCATCCTTCTCCTTTTTTAGCTTTCTCTCTTCTAGCCTTTTCCAAAATTTTTGGAGTGTAGCACATTTCACTTCGGGTAATACCTCTTACACTAGTTATATTAGAGGTGTCAGCTTTAGAGACATCCCCTTCTTGCCCTTGAACTACTGTATCGAAGTCATATTTCTAGGGTACAACTTTATCATCCTTATATGGGAAGGGAGTCAAAACTTTAAAAGTTATCAGCCTGGGAATGAGTTTATCTATGATTGACTTTGGCTTGTTCCCACAATGAATTGTCATCGACTTTGGAAATAGTTTTGTATGCTTATCAGTCATGAAGACTTTAACACCTTCTAAGTCTTCTCTTTTTTCATAGACTTCCATTTAGTATGAATTCAAGAGCTTTTGCACTCTTGGTGGAACTACTCACAAGTTTCGATAGAGTGACCCATTACCTCACTATGATATTTACAACTAGTACTGGCTATATATATTTCATGATAGCTGTGTGGACTCACTGGTTGTATCATTTCAGCTTTTCATAAAATATCAAATAGCTGACTAATAGGTGTCTTAAGATCTGCCACTTCTTTTTTCAAATGACGCTCATGTTCTTCACTTAAAGTATTCACATTATGATTAGGCAAAGGATTGCCACTAACATTTGGTGCATCAATCATTCCATCCTTGATCAATCATTGCACTTTGTGTTTTCAGACGGTGCAATTTTTGGTAGAGTGATCGGTAATCCCATAATGATAGTCACAATGGGCTGTGGTATCGTACCACTTAGGGTAAGGTGCCTTAAGGGGTTCTAACTTACTAGAAGCAATCAAATAACTGTTGTAAAGCTTCCGATATAATTTTGTATAAGTTATTGGGATTAAGTCAAATACAAATTTTTCGCGAGTAGTTCGTTGCTCCTGTAAACTACCCATTGGGTTAGCTGGATGAGTTTGGGGTCTTGGGGTAGGGTGAGTGTTAGGACTATATGTAGTATTCTGAGGCCTAAGAGGAAGTTAATATGTTTGGGGATAAGGTGATTGTACAAATGGTTGGTATAGGTAAGGGGAAGTGTTATTTACAATAGGGTAATATAGAAGGTATCCTTATGGTGAGTAGGGTGGATAACCCTAAATTACTGTTTATCAAAGCTCATAGCTTGAGCTTCAGTCTCTTTCTTCTTTGGGATTCTTTTGCTAGATGCTTCACTTCCTTCCAACTTGCCATTCTTGATGGCACTCTCGATAATTTCTCTCAAAATTATCATATCAACAAAATTTTTAGTTGCATTCCATATCATCTTTTCATAATATGGAGGTTTCAAAATGCTAACAAACAGCACTGTAATTTCTTTTTCAGTCAGAGGAGGTTGTACCTGAGAAACTACATCCTTTTATCTCTGGGCATATTCTTTAAAAGACTCATTTACCTTTTTCTCCAGGTTCTGTAAAGACAAATGATCAAGAGTCAAATCAATAATATGTCAATATTGACTGATGAAGTCATGAGCCATATCGTTTCAAGAACGAATGCGAGTTCTGTTTAGCTGGACATACCACCTGACAGTAGAGCTTGTAAGGCTCTGTAAGGCTATCTTGAAAAACATGCATCAATAGTTTTTCATTATGGGTATGTGCTGTCATCTTCTGGCAATACATGGTAATATGAGTTTTAGGGCACTTTGTACCATCATATTTCTTAAATTCTAGTACTTTAAACTTTGGTGGAACGACTACATTTGAGACTAAGCACAGTCCAGTAGCATCAATAGAACCATAAAATCCAATCCCTTCTATGGCCTGTAATCTTTGTTCCAACATACTAATCTTTGTATCTTTTTGAGACTCTGCCACTTTTGCTTTCTCTTTATTTTTCAAGTCATCTAGATCAAAAATTGATTCTACTACCTTTTTAGTAAAGACAGGATTTACATAGCTATGGTAATACCCTGGATTGGAGGCTGATGGCATTTCAAGATATGTAGGATATGTGAAGTGTTGTGGTGAAACCTCTTGTGTAGACTGGGCTTAAGGTGGACCAAAACCTAGAGGATACAATGGGTCAGCCACTTCTTGTAATGGGAAAACATGTTGGCTTGTATTTTTTTCTACTTATTTTCCCTTATTCAGCTTATTGAGAGCATCTAGAATCTTGTTCAACTCATTTTCAATCTTTTCCTGTGTTTTTTTCTAGCTTTTTAAATCTATGAGAGTTTTTCTGCTCCATTTGTCTGGCTTTGGCTCTTGTGTTGTATCGATGGACAGGGTTCTCGCTAGATGGAGCTATCCTTGAACCTTGAGTACCATATCTTAGAATTAGTAAATTTGCATGACTATCTCATGGTTACTTTGTTAAGTGTAACGAGTGAGAATGCAATGAATGAAAATGCGTGTATGCAAAGAACATTTGCCTCAAAGATGGTATTTAACTAAAAGATTTCATTTATTCTAAAAAAAAATTTTATTTACATTGAGTTTATCATCCTAGAGTTATAACCATAAAATTGTTTGATTTGTTCATACTAGGTCTTGGCTTCTTCGATGAAGTTTAATAGATGCTGCCCATGCTCTCCTACTAGGGTCATCACTTGTTTGAATGCCTCTGCCTCTTTCACCATCTCTCTTGCCTTGCATACCCCTTTACAAATTTAGGACTTTAGGTGCTCAATGTATTTTTATCTTCCTAAGTTCTCTCTTTAACCACACAAGACTTGTTATGATAACTCTCTATGCTCCCTAACCAATGCAGTAATATGGTCTTCTTGTTCATTCAACTTTTATCTTAGCCTGTTTAGATAGCTATTCAGCATGTTATTCTCTGTCTGTACTTGGGTACTTTTTTCCTCCAATTCAGCATACTCTTGCTTCAATCTTGCATTCTCTTCAATCAACTCAACAATGGTTATCTCTTTGGCCCTTTCTCTCACACATAACCTTTTATGCTCTTAGTGTAACTCTATTAAGTCTTTAACAACTGTATCACGTTCTCTAGCAATCTTACGAACTCTGACTTCATGACTTTCAACTTTATTTTTCCACTGGTCTTTTTCTTCTTGAAGCTTCTGGATTTCTTGCTTTAACTTACCTTTTTCAGACTCATATTCTTTTGTCGCAAGCTCTAATTCTAATGGTGTCTCTTCAAGTTTTTCTCCTGTTGGCAGTTGAAAGCTTTCATAAGTGAATACCATTTCTTGTCTTCGTTTTGCTCTCCAAACCAAATACCCTGGAGTGATTTTATTAGTAAACAGTCCAGGACTCACTCTTTAGGGATTTTTTCATGCTTTAATCATCTCATTCATCCTCTGAAATGCTTTTGGCTCACTGTAAGAGAAATCTAACTGATGAAGCCCATTCTTCATAAGATGAACTATTTTGCCCCAAACTACCTTTTCACTATGAGTGGTGTATAATTTGTCGCTTCCCATAAACCTAAAAATGGGACCACTGTGTTATCCCCACATTGATACAACATAGGCTCATGATTCATCCATGGGGCCAACCATCTTACTTTGACACTGATCAATTTTTGTAAGAAAGTTATCAATTCTTTTTTAGACTTTCATTCTGACCACCCACTTTCATAGCATTCCTTGATCGAAGCTCGATTACGAACATAAAATTTTGAGAAAGCACCTTTTCTCCATTCGAAATGGTTTTTCATCCATAAATACAATAACTGTATGCAACCTATAAAGCGCTTTCCATTCCAAAGATAATAACTCAAAGATCTGATAATTTCTGTTAATATTACCGTTAAAGGGTTATAGTCATTGATCACACTCTTGAAAAATCAACCACTGCTATCTCAATATAACCCAAAACCTTTGGAAATATCACCATTCCGTATTTGGCTAAGGCAAATATATCTAAACCCCATTCTTCATTGGCATGTTGCACAAGAAACTCATGAAAAAACTTTCAAGGTAGGCAAACCTATTTTTATTTCTTATTTGTATGAGAATCCACAACTTCTTTGTCTATCCCCATGAGTTGAGCCAAACCCTTACGAAACCCTAACTTGTGTTTTTTGACATATATCTTATCAGGAGCCTTGAGGTGCAAACCTAATAAAATTGAATATTCTTCGATGGTTGGTGTCATATTAACTTTATTAAAGATGAAACACTTGTATGCAGGATCCAAGAATTATGCTGCAGCTCTGATTAGTTGATCGTCAAGAACTACTACTAGAAGGTGTGCTATATGCTCGTGTCTCTAACAAAATTATTCTTGTCTTAACGGACTCATCTTCTTCCATATATCAACCAAATCTTCTAAATTATTTTGTTTGAAGAGGATAGATGTTTCTTGAAACAAGGTAGAATCATATTTGATTGGTAAACAATCCCTCATCTTCAGTTAAATCTTTTCTGACTAGACCCTTACTTCGTTGGGTGACTCACAAGGTGCTAATACAGATGAAGAACAAACTAGTTGTTTTGTGGAGTTCATGAAAATTTTTTGTTGAAGATCGTCTTTCAAGCAAATGTTCTTTATGCAACTTTATAATATGAGCATGAACCAATGCAAAAGAATGGGATAAAAGGTTTGTATGCCCAGAAAAAAAAAAGAATAAATAAATAACTAAGTAAATTAAAACATCACACAAAATAAGAGGAATGAATCCTATACTTTTGGTTAATTCTAAAAGAGAAGAATGATGGCTCTATCTATAGGTTAGGCATTCTTAAGGTTCACTATATGGGGTTTGAGGTTAAAGTCTAAAGGTTCCCAAATTGCTTCGTATATCATTGTCTATCACAGACTAGTAAGGCACCCTAATCCTTACCTATTACAGGCTACAAGCGAAAAAGGTTCAATTTGAGTGGGAGTATTTCGCTAGCCACTACGGAGGCATTAGATCTCACGAAAACAATAGGTACTTTACTCCCTCCTAAAGGGACAAAGCTTAGGTATAGAGCTCATGTTATGTATATGCATATGAATGACATAATTAATAAAGTAAATAAACATGAATGAATAAAAAATCTATACAAAAGGTTCAATTTTATTAGGCTTTTGGATAACACAAATTTATTTGCTAGCCTGACTCTCAAACGTCCCCAACTGAGTCGCCAAGCTGTCATAATGTCTAGATCTAGAGATTTATCGCTAGACATTGACTTCAAGGAGTTGCCACCAATCTTTTTTATCTAGTTGCGATTGGCCACCTAAAAGATCTATCCTTTCAGGGAACACCTAAGTTTAAGGGTACCTAAAAGAGTAGATTCAGGTCTACTAACTAGAATAGGGTTCGACAGTTTGGTTACGTGTGAGAAAGGTTATAGCACCCTCACAACGCCCATCGAAAGATAGTACCAGCTTAATTTTGTATTATCCAATAAGCCTTAAAATTTTACCAAGTAATTAATTATCGAAAATTATTCTCAATTGACTCTAATACTTTTAGCAAAAATTTGAGAAAATTCACTTACCTCAAGAGTATGCAAAAAAACTATATTTCACTTGCAGAAGCTCCATCGTCGGATTATTTAACATTAAATAAAATCCAAGAAAATAAAAATGAAAAGAAATAAAATGAAAAGAAGAAAAAAAAATGATTCAGTTTTAGATACAAATCTTTTTCTCTTCAAAAATTCGTTGCTTTTGTACAAGGAAAATTGATACTTTCAACTTTTCCTCAAAAATATTTTTTAAAACAAACTTATTTTTAAGGAAAATTGATACTTTCAACATTTCCTCAAAAATATTTTTTAGAAAAACTTATTTTCAAGGAAAATTAATACTTTTAACTTTTCCTCAAAAAAATTTTTTTTTGGAATTTTATTTAAAGAAAAAAATAAAAATAAAATAAAATAAAAAATACTAAATAATTCTAATCTAATAAATAATAATAATAAAATAAATTATAAAAAATAAATGAAAAAAAAACTGGGAACAACTCGGCTCGGCTTCGCACTCGAGTCACACACGGGTCACACACAGGTTGGCACTCGGGTCAGGTTGGATCTTGGCAAAACGTGCGGATCCTATAGGTTTACTAACGCAAAAACGTTGTTTTGGGGAGGTATATAAGGCTAAAAGTTAATTTTTTTCAGAATTCTCTTCTTCTCTTCTCTCTCCCCTCTCTCTAAATAGATGAAGAACTCCGATTAAATCTCGTCGAATTCTAAAAATTTTCATTGAAATCTGGGTTTTTCGTCGAAAGTTCACCGAAAAGTTGATCGATTTTTGGAAATAATCGTCAAAAACTAGGTAGCTGGTCGAAAATTTCAAACTTGACCGAAAAAGTCACCAAAAAATTCAAACTTCGTTGAAAAATTCAACTGGAATATGGAAATTTTCCATAAATTTTCAAAAAAAAAATTTGCCAAAATTTCTAAAAAATCCTGAAATTGCCTCTGACCTTTCTGGACGCCTTTTTTTTTTCTCTTTTCACTCTCTCTTAATTAGTGTCTACGTTTCTGTGTTTTGATCCTTTGATTCGTGGATCTATTTATAGGGATTGATAAGAAGAGTTTCTGATCAATCCCAACTCCTTAGATTGGGATTCAATCCTTGAATCTAATATGGACTTTGATTGAATCCTAAATCTACAGTAGAATTCCCAAATTCCATCTTAATCTCAGCTGAATAAAAAGAAAAAAATCAAATCAAATAAAAAAATGTTAATAGATAATTAAAAGAAAATAATTAGATAAATAAAAATATTTATAGATAAATAGTAATAATAGATAAATAATAATATATAAAAAAATAAATAATAATAAATACATACATACATATACTAACAGATAAATAATAAAAAATATATATTAATAAATAGTAATAATAAATAAATAAATAATACATAAGATACAAAAAAGAAATATATATAAAATACAAAATAAAAAATAAAATGGGCCTACCCATTTGGACTAGGCCCAATTGATCCGGGCCTGGACCAAATTGGGTATCTACACATGAAACTTTCTAGATTTCAATTTTATAATATTTCATGATTTTTAGTGTTTTAAAATCATAAAAATGAGCATGAAAACATTGATTTCTAAGAAGATAGTCTAAATACCAAAAACTTTACATTATGGGTAAAATGGTCTTTTCATTGGTTTAGAGGATATAAAAATCCAACCTTTGCAGTAAATAATGTGAACCATTGGATCTTTTATTGATCTTAATCCAATGGCTAAAGGTGGTTCCTTGAAAAGAAAAAAAAAAAAAGCTTTGACCCTTGGATGAAAGATTTCATCTAAGGGTCTATATTCATCCAAAATGAGATTTTTTGAAAGGTTGACTCTTGAAAAAAAGGTGGGGGCTTGTCGAAGAAAAGGGGAGGGAGCTAGAAGGCTGGAAAAAGGAAAGAGGGATATAAAAATGAAAGGAAATGTAAGCTAAATATAGAAGATGGAGAGGAAAAGGAAAAAGAAAAGAAAAAGGAAAAGAAGCTGTTGAAAGGGAAAAATGAGGAAATTACTAAAAAAGAGAAAGGAGAAAGCTACTAAAAGGGAAAAAGAAAGAAAGTTGCCAAAGGAAGAAAGCTAAGGGAGATTCTGTAAAAAAAAAAGGAGATAGCTTTTGAAGGGAAAAGGGAAAGCAAAGGTAGCCTTTTTTTTTTTAGATGTTGTCATTTTCATGAACCAAGCTCTCTTTTCTTTCAAGTTTGTTGCCTTCACCCTTACTACACACTAGTTTGTTTGATACAAATTTGTTAGTTTAAGTTAGATTGGTGTCCATTTTTGCTACTGTGTCCATTTTTTGGTTGATGCTTTGTATGTGGATGTATTTGCTAATCTAGTTCCAAGTCTGTTTTCATGTACTAATGCTATAAGTATTATGGTTGGAGTTTCTTTAGTTTGTGTTTTGAATTGTTTCTTAAAAAAGAGCATTAGTTAGAGGAAAGGTAGTGGTGATTATGGCCTTAGAAAACTCCACCAATGACTAAAAAAAGAAGAAGAAAAAGTCCTCAAAATATAGATTGTAGGACTTGTAGTTTTAGGACTTGTGAAAGTCTTCTTTTATCATTTTATGACTTTAAAAAATATTGCATGGGAAAGTGACATTGGAATGGTGAGAAGCCTTAAGTTTTCATTTTACTTGAATAATGAGCAAAAGTTTCACTACATGCCAAAAGTTGTTTGTTCTCCATAATGCCTCTCTTCATGCATGACTTATCATTCAAAGCTATGTACACTTTTTTTTACAACTAAAATTTCTTGTTTTTTTTTTTTTAGACTATTGTGAGTGGATCTATATGCTTATCTTGATTTCTTATGCAATTTAAAATTTTATATTCCAATTTATTTTTAGAGTGATTTGTTTTTCATGTGTGTTAGATTTATGCAAAATTTATTAACAATAAATTGAATGAAATTTTTCGAGGATGATATTTTAAAAAAATCTAAGTAGCGATTCTCTAAAATATCTAAGTGATGATATTTTTCTAAAAGTACTACCAAAGTAATGAAGTATTTAGGAAAATATTCAATACAAAAAGTTTCATTTGTCTATTTTTCTAAAATTTTGAGATATGTTAATAATAATGTTTAATGACTCTTTTAGCAATGAAATTGGTATAATTATAATTTAAAAATTAGATTAAAAATATAATTAATTAAGTAAGAAAGGAAAAAGTGAATGAAATTTTTGAGGATGAGATTCTAAGGATGTCGAGTAGAGATTCTTAAAAAATCCTTAGATGAGAAAATTTTTCTAAATTATTGCCAAAGTATCGGGGCACCATAGGAAAATTTTCATCAAAAAATTTTATTTACTTTGTTCTTTTCAAATTTTTAGTGATAATTAGAAAATAAATAAAAAGGATTGAAACATAATTAATATATGTTTTTTGTATACATATTCCACTTGATTGTTTGTAGTACATAGTTTTAAATGCAAATAAATTTTTCGATGATGGAACCTTAGGAAATCTGAGTAATGATTCTCAAGAATTTCTTAAGTGAGAAAAATCTTCTAAAAATTGCCAAAGTGTTGGAATATTTACAAGTTTTTTTTCAATATAAAAGATTTTCATTTTATCATTATCCTTAATTTGAGTAGTTTTTTATATGAAAATATACATTTTTTGAAATAAATTTGTTTATAGATAATAATATTATTACCTGATTTTAAAGTAATGAGAATTATTTATGATGAGACTTCGAAAAGTCCAAGTAATGATTCCTAAGAATTCTCTAGGTGAGAAAAGATTTCTAAAAATTACCAAAGTATTGGAATATTTAGAAATTCTTTTCAATACAAAATTTTTTAATTAATAATTCTTGTAAAAAGATAAAAATATATATATATACATATTTATAAAAGCATTTTTTTAATAATAATAAAATTAAGTAGTGAGAATTTTCGATGATGGGACTCCGAAAAGTCCAAGTAGTGATTCCTGAGAATTTTCTAGGTAAGAAAAGTCTTCTAAAAATTATCAAAGTATTGGAATATTCAGAAGTTTCATTTTAATATGAAAAAATTTTCATTTTATAATTATTTTCTTTAATTTGAATAGTTTTTCTTAATAAATAAAAGTGTTTTTTTTTTAGGAAATAAATATATTTGTAGATAATTATATTATTACATGACTTTTTATAATTAAAAGAATAGACAAAAAATCTTCGAGGATGAGATCTTAAAGAAATCCAAGTAGTGATTCTTTTGGAATCTTTAGGTAAAAAAATCTATCTTAAATGTCGCCAATGTATTGAAATATTTAGATTAATTTTCGATAAAGATTTATCATTTTTTTAAGTGGCATAAAAATGAGTTTTAGAAAATATTATTTGTTTTAAAAATTATAGATATCATATTTTATGAAAATAAATATGAACCACCAAAGATAAAATTTTTAAGAATTTCGAGTAGCAATTCTTAAAAATTTCTTAGGTGAGCTTATTTTTTTTAATATTACTAGAGTATTGAAATATTTTTTTAGAACTTTTCAATATATGATACTTATTTATTTATTCAAGCTTACTAAAAAAGATAACACATAATTAATTGGTGCTATTTTAAACAGGCATTGTGAGGGTGCTAATCCTTTTCCACAGGAACCAACTCTTAAAGTCATATCGTTTTTTCATAGACTCAAAAATTATCTTTTTAATAAATTAATTAAAATGATAAGTTTTAATAAGTGGCCAATTATACCTAGCCAAAAAAATATTGGTGGTGACTCCATCTTTTGTTTTCCAAATTCGTTTAATGATCCCCAAAACCTTTACGACATTCTTTATTCATAAATATCATGTTATGATTTTATGGCATTTTGCTAAAGCGCTTAAATTGAAACATTGATACATTTATATTTTTATGCTTGAATACATGTATTTGAATATTATTATGGATATTTTTATTGAATATATGTATTTCTCATGCTTTTATTATGGTTTATTGTGCTTAACTAAATTGTTTGCTTTCAACATTGTTCTATGCCTTAAATAGATTTTTTTTATGAAAAAAAAAAAGAGGAGATATTATGATGGACAAATTTGCTTTGACAAATGAATTTGCTAATGTGCTTAAATGAATATTTATTGAGTTGGCATATTTTATTATCTTTAAGATTTATACTTAAATGAATTTATCATTGCTACATGTGCTTTCATTTATTGTGTTGGCATATTGTGTTATCTTGAATATATTTGTTTAAATGATATATCTTGTAAATGAATTATGTAGGAATATTGAATTGGAGATTATGCTATAAATTGTGGAAATATACTATGAAACTAGCTTTATTTAACAAGGAGTTGTTCAAATTTTTTGACTACTTTTTTAACAAATTTAGAAAGAGCTTTTGTAAAAAGCAAATTGTCTTAAAGTTTTGTTATCTATAAAAAAAAAAAAAAAAAGATTGTTAGTCTCAAATTGATTAATGTTTTGAAATGACTAAAACTTTAAATTTGTTTTTTAAACCTAAATTTCTTTTTATTTTTGTGTATTTTGAAAATAAAATTCTCTATGTGCTTCACTTGAAAATACAAGTCAAATTGATATTTAGAGAAAAATTTTCCTTTAGCATTATTGTTTTAAAGAAGAGAAAACTTTCAAAGATGTTTTGTTTACAGTTTTTGTTCTAGAAAAGGAAAATGTATTGAGCTCTAATCTTCGCAAACATTTATTCTTATGTTTAGAAATTACTTTCAAAATTGCTTTAATGTTTCGAACTAAGTCATTTTCTAAAAAAATTGATTTCTTAAATAAATGATTTTGGTAAAACGAATTTTGGGATTAAGCCAACCATTTTTCAAGGGAAAATACTTAAATTTTCATGTTTGTAAAGAAAGGATCAATCCTTTTCTTAAATGATTGACTCTTTCAAAATAAAATCCCTTTTGGCTAAGAAATGTTGAAAGGATCAATCCTTTAATCCTACAATGACTAAATTTTCAAATTTGTAATCAATGGATTGATCACTTTATCAAATGATTGATCCTTTCATGAAAGGATCGACCACTATCTTGAAAGCATTAGTACTTTCCTAACGATCAAATTTTTTAATTTGGAAGCAAAAACATTGATCCTTTATAATAAAGGATTGATCCCATATTGCAAAATAAATTTTAAATAAGCTAAAATTTAAAGTTTTCAATAGTTATTTCTCATCTAAATAATACACAACAACTAAAATTCATATCCCACTATAAAAAGAAGTTTCAAAAACCTTCCAAAATAGAAAGTCATTATCCAAGAACATAAAATCTAGTAATTCAAGAGTTTTCAAGTTTCTAGTGTTTTTAGTTTTTTTTTTTTTTTAATTCTTGTATGCAATCTTTGTTAATCTCTTTTTTAATCATTAGGCAAATATCCAACCTTTTGACAGGTTTATTTAGTTGTAAACTTCATTTATAAAATCGTATAGGTTGCTATTTAAGCCTAAAAAGATAGAAATTAGAGGTAAGTACCCCAACCTAGAAAGATAGAAAGTTAAAGGTTACTGCATAAACTTTGAAAGGTATTGACTATATATAAAAGTTATACTTAAGCCTAGAAAAGGTAGTTTGTAAAGATTTAAAGAAAGAGAGGATTAGACTCTTGGTAAGGAAGGTATGGGAGAGCACGTTGATGCCTTGAAGAATAAGCAAATATCTATAAATTATTGTGTTTGAAATTTGAATTTTCTATCCCTTCTTAAGGGGCGAAGCCAAATATAAAGAGATGAGGCTTAAGTATTAATTTCCAAGGGTAATGAGGGGTCAAAGTAATATAATGCATGGGGTCAGCCATAGTTGTAAAAGGGTTTTCAAATATTTTTAGGGGACTAAGCCCGTGCCTACCATTCTTGGTTTTGCCTTTATCTTTATCCTCTATTATTTTAAATTAATTATGTTTGAATTTCACATATATATTTATTGAATTTTTGTTTTTCCACTAACATATTTTTAATTTTTAATTTGGAAAAGAAATTATAGTTACCCCAAATCACTCTTTTTAAATTACATATCTATGCTTTTAGCTAACAATTTATTTTTTATCCAAATGCTTTTTCTATTTTTTTTTTGTCATAAACAAAGGGTACTTAATAAAAGATCAATAAAAGGAACTTTATATTTTTTAAAAAAACAAAGGTCAAATTTTGCTAAAGGTCTTTATACTTTACGAAAATTTAGAATTTAATCCATATATTGTAATTTATACAAATTTAGTTCTCATACTATTTTGATTTGATAATCTTAATTCAATTATTAACTTTGTTAATTTTTTATAGTTAAAAATATTGATGTGATCGTTGACTTAATGATGTAGACGTTGATTTTGTTGACATAGCCTTGACTTGCTGATGTGGCAACTTGAATAGATGAAATCAATTGTTAAATTATGTAAATGATATTTGTATTGACATGAAATTTGAAATTTAACGTATATATTCTCACGAAATTTGAAATTTAGTTCCCCTAATATAAAAAATATTTTGAATTTTTAAGAGAATTTCTAGTTTGTTTTAAATATTAAATTTAATTTTTTCAATATATTTTTTTATTTCATTTTTTGAAAGTTTTTCCATTGTTAATTTTTTAATATTTAGAAATTTAGAAATTTTCTAGAAATTTTAATTCTATTAAATTTTTTAAAAAATGTTCTACTTTTTAAAATATTAAATTTAATTTTTTCAATATTTAATTTTTTAAATAAAAGTCATTTTTTACATTTTATATGTTTTCAAGTTCTAGAATTTTATCTAATCAAAATATTTAAACTTTTGTTTTTAACTTTTTAGAATTTTTATAAACTTGTTTTGTATTTTTTAATTTTTATGTTATTTTTTGTAAAATTTTCTATATTATTTTAATATTTAAATGAAAAATAAATAAATGAATAAACTATAAAGAGGACATAGGTCTTTAAAATTTGTTCTAATTGGTATATTTAAGATGGAAGAAAATAAAAATCTAGATATAATAGAGAAGTAGCAAAATACCAAGAGTATTTGATTTATTTTTCACTAAATAAGATTAAAAAATGTACAAAAATTTAAAAATTTATAAAGACTTTTTTAAAATATAAAATCTTATAAAAATTTTCTAAAAACATAAAAATTGAAAAATTGGGCAATTTTTATGGAAATTCCAAAAGCTTTAAAATAATAAAATTAAATATTTTTAAAATAAAAATGTTAAATTTTGAAAAATACCAAAACTTTCAAAAAATAAATTTAAAATATTAAAATATTTAAAAAATAAATTTAATATTTTTAAAACTAAAAAATTATTAAAACAATTAAAATATTTTTTTATATTAAGGGGACTAATTTCAAAATTTTTGCAAGCACATGGACTAAATTTAAAATTTCAAGTGAGTACATGAATCGTTTGCATAATTTAATAATTGATTTCATATATCCAAATTACTATATTAGAAAGTCAATGTCACATCAATATTTTTAACAACATAAAGTTGATGGAATTAATGATTGTACTAAAATTATTAAACCAAAATAGTACGAAAAGTAAATTTATATGAATTATAATATAGAGATTAAATTTTAAATTTTTGCAAAATATTGAAATCTCTTATATAATTTAACCAAAAATAAAACCACTGCATTTGAGATTTTCTACTCTTCTTTATCCCTTTCTTAGCTACTCACTTTCGTATTAGGCTTGTTAAATTTTAAAAATGACGAAATCAAATGTACAAGGAAATTACTATTGTAACATCAATTATAACCTTTTTAATCTTATATCTTATATAAATATATAAAAGTTAAACTTTTTGGTAAAAAAGAAAATTGCCCAATGTTGATGGCTTATAATATTTACATATGGACAACTTTTAACAATCACCACGTATCCTGTATTAATTATATTTATTCATATTTATTTTCTTTTCAATTTTCAATTAACTTACCTTATATATAAGATAAAATATATGAAATTATAGATTAAATTTAAATCAATGATACACTATAATCAAAGAATTTCTTAATGATTCAAAAAATTAATAAATACTATAATTATTATCATTAAACATTTTTTTAATGATTTAAAGAACCTCTATTGAAATTTAATCAAAAATATTATAAATAAAATTTAATAATCACAATAATTATGATCAATAGTTGACTCTTAATTAATTATTTGATACATTCATATTTGATTAAATATAATATCCAATTGAGTAATGGATGTTATTCATATATAAATATATATAAATAATATAATAACTTTATATATTTATAAAAGATTAATGATATATTGTAATGTTAGATTTTTGTTTTTGTGATAAAATCAATCATACATTATAATGTTAGATTTTATATGTACGGGTTATCATTAACAAGTCGTGTATCCCATATCTCATATAAAAATAATATAATAATTTTATATATTTATATAAGAAATTTGACATGTGGACAATTTTAGACAATTGCCATATGTCCTACATTTAACAAATATACATTCTTAATTTAATAAATAATTTTTAAAAAATTAATTACAATTATTCACTACTAAATAACTAATATTCTTGCTTTCAATAAATAAATTACTACAAAATACATTAAATCACTATCAATCAAATTAAATTAAATTAATTATACAAGAAAAAGTTCTTTTTTATAATATAAAATTTTAATTGGTTACAAATTAAGAAAATTTAAAGTATACCATATATATATAGTAATATGTAAATTTTTTGTGAAAGGAATCTGCCGTTGAAGACTAGCATGTATTTGCTTTTCTTGGTATAGAAATAATTAAATTAATTAAATTTTGATTTTTCACCCAAAATCATAGGGATTTTCTTTTTGTCATAAATAATTCATGTTGCCTATAAATACCATCTTATGAAGGTGAATGTAGCCATGGGTTTTAAACATTACCAACTAACCTTTCATTTTTTTTTTATGCAATAATCAATAGGTGTTAAAACATTTTTCTTTTATTTTTTTAACTTAATTTAATTTGTGTGCTACCTTAATTTATTGGTTTGTAGTATATTTTATAATATACTTCCTTGATTTTATATATTTTATGTTTTATTTATTTATTTATTATTAATTTTTACATTATTTCAATTTATCATGTTATTAGATTATTTATATTACTCCGGATACTATACAATTTTTTTATTGCAAATCTATTGGCATATCTTACTTTTTCATTAAGTTATTTTAGTATTTACTAAGTTTGTTTGTCATTAACATCTTTATATTAATGGTATGGTAAGTGATTTTATTTTTTAAACTTTATTATCACCTTTTCTTAATAGTTTTTTTTTATGAATAAATTTTTATAAGTAATATCTATGAATCTCCCATATATATGAACATAGGTACTTTGGAAGAGAATAATACTTTAAAAAAGTGTGATTTTTTAAGTGGGTAGTTTTTTTTTTTTTTTTTTCAAATTGAAAATACATACACATGCATATTTAGTTGTATATTTTTATATTTTATTTTTTTTTGTAATTTCTTTAATTAACTCAAAGAGCATCATTATAAATGAAATACTATTTCAATGTGAAAAAATTTTTATATAATGTTCTTTAATTCAATAAGACTACATTTTAATTCATAAATTTTTTTATTAAAAAATATATCTAATATTTCCTTTTTCTTATTCATATTTGTCATTTTGTAAATATGTATTGTTTATATATAAATATCTTTTACCTATTTTTGTATAACCAAAAAGAAAAAAAGAAAGGGAAAATTTTATATTTATATTTTTTATTAATTATTGCATTTATTCCTATATTTAAAACATTATGTGATATTTTTTTTATCTAAATTGGCATTATTCATTAGTATTCAAAAGAGGTATTAAAAATAAAAACCAACTATTCATGATATAAACTATCTTTAACATTATTTTTGTAACATACAAATTTACATTTACAACGAAGAATTTGCTAGTATGAAAAAGAAAAGAATTGACTATTAATGATGGCAATTAAAGTTTTATTATCTTTTATATAAATTTTAACTAAGAGTAATTTAAGATAAGTAATAGAATATAATTTTTTATTCAAATTAGTTAAAAAAATAAAGGTTGACTATTAACAAAATTATAACTAATTACATCGAAAATATTCAAATTAGAATAAAAATAAATAATGCAAAACTGGAATAAAAGATTTTTTTTGAAAAGAATATTAACTTATCTTAAATTGGAATAATCGTAAATAATGCAAAATTAATGAAGTAATGTTAAGTTAATCCAAAATTTTTTTATAAGATATATTCACTTTCTTTTCTTTAATGATATTGCTCATTGAATATTTTTAAATTTTATTTTGTTTAGATGTCACATAAATATATGCATATATAAAAATTGTATTTTTTTATTAAGAATATTATTTGTGTGTGTGTGTGTGTTTGTGTGTGTGTATATATATATATATATTAATTCATACATCGTACGGATCATAAACTAATAAATATATAAATAGCTAAAACTTTTGATAAAAAATATATATCTAACGTGGATAACTTATATTATTGACATGTGGACAATTTTAAAAAATTATCATGTATCTTTTAATAAGTTAATTACATTTATATTTTATTATTTATTTTAGATTACTCTCAATTAAATTCATATTAAAGGTAATAAAATTTTAATTGTCATCATTATATAATAATTTTGTGACCTATTTTCCTAATTTTAAATATTCAACTCTTAAATTACATTTATATAAAAAAATTTTCAATTGCCAATTTTTTAACCTATAACCTGTTTATTTACTCTACCATTTAAGCTATGTTTTATATATAAATATACATGATTAATATGTATATGTATTATTTGAAAATAATTAATAGACGATTAAATCAATTAAAACTAATTTTTGCATATATAATATCAAATGAATTTCATTAGGATAAAATTTTCCTTTTCCATTTCTCCCAAACAATTTAGTACACATTATGTTTGATTATTATAAATGTAAGTATAAATTACTCTCAATTTAAAATATTATTATTGATATTAATTTGGTTCTTAAACTCATTTTAATCAATTAGTCATTCAAAAATTATAAATCATTCCATAATTATATTTAAGACCCATCCTATAAGTGTATTTTGATATGCCTAAGAAATAGATTATCATTTTAATATTTTTTTTCTCATTGTCTTGATATTCCTTTTGCCATGTAGTAAAAACAGCTTAGGTTCTTTTTTTTTCTTTGTGATGTTATACACGCAGATAGATTAGATGCACAAAATTTAATAGAACCAATTACTTCTTAAATTCTTTTATTTCTTTATATTTGGTTTTGCATTGTTTTAGTTATTGCTCTATTTGTTTCTTTTGAGTGAAACTTTTCCAAATTCATACTTCATCGTAATCATATAATAAGCTTTTTTTCTTTCGGAAAAAAAACCATTTTGAAAATACATTCCTTTAAAATAATCCATTTGGGTTCCAAGAAAATTAAGCAAAATTTCTTGAAATCTTATATATATATATATATATATATATATATAATATAAAAGCCAAAGCCAAAGCCTTTGGCAAAAATGAAAATTATCCAATGCAGATAGCTTATATTATTTACATGTGAACAATCTTGAAAAATCTTCATGTTTACTGCATTTAATTATTTTGATTTAATTTCATATAAAATTTATTTCTTTAAAAGATTTATTTTGACTAAATTAAGTATATTTATTATCTTATAAAAATAAAATATTCTCACCTTTTATAAATTTACATTACAAATCAATTATCATAAATCATTTTTAAAAAATTCAATTCTTAATTTTAAGCATAAAATGTGATCGCTATAATTAAAAAATATACTTTGAAAATATTGGCTATTTAATAACTATAATTTTAGTGTTTAATTAAAAAATAATTTATGCATTTATTAATCTAATTGAATATATAAGACAAATATATAATGCTAGAAATTGAAACCTAAAATAAAAAGTCTAATTAATTGCAAACATATATATATATATATTTATATTTCTTTCTATTTGCAATCACATATATTTGTAGACATAATTTATTCTTTGATAAGAACTTTTCAAAATATTAAACATAGACTTTCCAACATAAAACAAGATTACTACACCAAAGTGGAAACAGTCAAAGTAGGCATTAATTTAAAATCAATTATTTGAAATCACCTCTAATAATTTTATAAATAAAAAATTATTTTATGAGAAAAGATTAACAACTATTCTTAATTTGATGATATGTTTCCATGATATGTTCCACAAATAGATTTTCGATTTACATTTAACTAGTTTCCATGATATATTCCAAAAAGAAAAACCATTTATTGAAAACTGACTAATTAATTTTCCCTTTAATTAACCTTTTAAAACTAATTTACATTGCCATCCATATGCTTTTAAATTTAAAAACCAAATTTGTCAACACATCTAATATATAAACATTTTCTTTAATCATCTTCAATGAAAATTTCAAATTTTAAAATTGAATTATATAGAAGGAAACTTATTTAATTCTTAATTTTTTAAAATTGAATACCGAATTAATTCAAAATATATCTTTCCCTTTTTATTAAAACTCATTAATTACTATCATTGAATTCTATTATTACTTTCTTTCTTATTTGATATTATAAATATTAGGTTCTTAATACAATGATTCCATTACATTTTTTTTAACATTTGCATTATTTATAAGTATCACTATATAGATCATAGCTTTCACCTTTTTTTTCCTTTTCAATCTTAGCTTATTTGCTTTCTTTCGTATACTTTGACATTTATAGATCTGTGGATGGTGAGTGAACTTTGTCTATACTAAGCATTTTGAATATTTACATTTAATATGTAGCCATCATCTATTATTAAAACTTATTTTGTTATATATTTAATAACTTTTTTATCTATTAATCTCCTAAAACTTCTTTTGTTATATATGTAATAACTTTTTTATCTATTAATCTCCTATAAATTGACATAATTTTTATTATGTCTTTGTAATTCTTTTTCTTCTCTTACCATGCATCTTATGGAATAGAATAGTTGTGTATTTGATTTGCTAATTGCAGTTAAAAAATGTACAGATTCATCTTCTCCTAAATCGTAGTGTTCAATTGATGGCTTAATTTTCTAATGGCAAAGATGTGAAAAATATAGATTTTGGAGTCCTCAAGGTATGAATGGAATTATGTCTATGAGTTCGTTGACTTATTTATCAATAAAAGGATTAATGTAACAACATTTGAAAATTTTCCTCCTGCAGGATCTTCAATCTTGAAAACTAAATCAATATGAAAAAATTTTATAATTAGAATCTTCATATACATGAAAGAAAAAAATTATCAGTACTATTTTAAGAATGGTGTGACAATTTCGATGAGTGTAATTGTTTAACTTTTTTCTTTTTCTTTTTTTCCTTTTTGTGTCCCATTCTCATTCTAGATTCTTTTTAATAAGTTATTTTGACATTTTTTCTCCATTTTTATATGATATTGTTTATTGATCCCATAATTTTTTGATTAGTTTTTTAACTTTTTATTGAGATTATTTTTTTTATGCAAAATATAATAATGGTATAATGGTATCATACATAATCTTATTTGCTAAATTAAAAATGTATAATTATTAAATTATCATATAATATTTATGTTTTATAGAAGAAAAAAATCTTAGATCTTATAGTTGTTTTTCTTTTACAAATCAAAACAGATAGGGTGGAAACCCTACTTTTCTCATAATATCTTATTTGATAAGTAATTCCATTGCACTTGCTATATAGATTAAACTTCAATTTTTTGTTATTATATATGCAAATATAGTAATTAATATACAAGAAAAAAAAATGTTATTGATATATTTCATGTTATTTAACAATGCTTTTTTTTTCCTTTAAAATGTAGGGCTTAGGGTATCTTCTATCGCCATACAAGATTTAGTGATTGCATTTAATAAGCAACCAATCCTTTAGCAAATTGGCAATATATATATAATTTTTATAATTTCATAGTAGAATGTTGTTGTGTCAACTGTCTTGCTTTTACATTTAACATTTTTCATTTTTAATTTTCTTCTAAATTAAGAGAGAGAATTACATTGATTTTAATTGAGATTTTTATTTTAGTTGACAATTTTGCTATGCGATTATTTGCTAAACCATCAATATCAAAAATTTAAACTCAAGTCTCACAAGTACATATATAATGAATTATAATCATAGATTTTCTTTCTCTTTGAACTTGATTTACTTTATTAATAGATTATCATGAGTAACAATAAATATAAATTATTTGAAAAAGTAAACATAGTCATTTATTAGAATCAATTTTTTCTTTTAATTTTTTCTTAGAAAAGTCAAAAGAAAACATTATATTTACATTTTCTTTAAATTAAATTTGCTAAAATATTATTGAAATTGCACCAAAATATATCTATATTACTCTTATAATCCTAATAGATAAATTTGAGTTAATGTGAAATTGATGTAAACATAAATAATGCACAAGTTATTTTTATATAACTAACTTATGTTTAACTAGAATAAACATAAAAATGTAACATTGATGAAGAACTTTGAGTTGATGCAAATTTTGATTTTTTTTAATAATAATACTGTTCAAATATTACATTCATATTAGAAAATCACTAAACTAAATTAAACAAATAAATCAATCAATATTTATATTAGGATATAACTAGACAAATCCAATATAAAGTTTAATCAAACCTACATATGATAAAATTTGAACTCTGGATCTCAAGGTTTCAAGATCTTTTTTCCTTACCAATAATTAAGAAAAGATCTCATTGACAAAAGTTTTGTTTTCTTAAAAAGGTAAATTGGATTTTATATATATATATATATATATATATATAAAGATATGTAAATTTTATATTATTTTATTAAAAATACTTATTTGTGTGTATAGTTATATATATATAAATAATGCGTGCATTGCATGGGCCACAAAGTAATAAATATATAAAAGCCAAAACCTTTGGCAAAAAAGGAAAAAATCTAATATGGATGGTCTGTTATTTTGACATGTGGACGATCTTAAATAATCGCCACATGTCTTGCATTTAATTAGTTTTATTTGATTTCATATAAATTTTAAAATATTTCATTACATTTATTATATTTATTTCCTTTCAAAATTTCATTTAACCTATCTTTTACATATGTATGTGATATAAGAGTTAACTACCTAACCAGTTATTTGATAAAATTATGTTTGATTAAGTATGATATCCAACCGAATAATTGATTTAACCCATGTGTAAATGTAGAAAACAAAAATATTTAATTAATTTTTCGTTATTAAGTTAATTAATTATATTATTTCACTCTCAATTTCCAACTGAATTTTTTTTTATCACCATTCACTTACAATATTTATTATTTCAATATTCAGTTTCATCACTTTAAAGTTGCTTATTAATTAACCTACAACAAACTTTTTGTATATATAACTCTAGATTTTTTATTTTGACAAGTAACATAATTTTAATCACTGTTCACTAATTTTATATCTTTTTATAAATGCCCAATTTTCACTTCAATTTTTTACTTTGAATCATTCCTTGGTCTCTGTTGTTTAAAGTGTCTTTTATATTGCTCAACTCTCGAATTATGTTTATTGAAAAAAATACAACTTTTTAAAAATATAAGCTAATAGGCTCCATCTTTTAAGTTATGTATATTCTTTTAATAGCTTGATTTTAAAATGATTAATTAATGATCAAATCAATTAAAATTAAATTTCGTATGTCAAATCAAAACAAATTCATTCATCATTCTTACACTAATTTCAAAATGCTTCTCTTTTCATTTCTCTCAAATATATTAAATATAAATTATGTTTAATTATTCTAATTGTTAAGCATAAATTACTATTAATTTGATTCTTTAATTTTATTTTAATCAATTAATTATTCAAAAGTTATAAATCATTCCATAATTACTTGTAAGACCGATCTATATAAGTGAGTTTTTTGGGATGCTTAAGAAATAGATTGCTTCATTGCAAAAAAAAAAAAAAAAAATTCAAATTCATGATACTCTTTTAGCCATAGAGTAAAGGTAGCTTAGGTTTTTTCTTTTTTTTGTGATGTTGTACATAAATGGATTAAATACTCAAAAATTAATAAAGTCAATTATTATTAAAGTTTTTATCACTTTATATTTATTTTTGTATTATTTTGATTACTATTTTTTATGGAAAGTTTGAATTCAAGTTTGTTGTGACCTCCTTTTGGGAAGGCATATTACTATTGATTAAACTATCTCTACAACATAGGAGTTACTAATGTATTCTTCAAGAAAAAGGTTTTTGACTAAATGGTAGGAAAATTTTACACAAATGATCTGAAATACAAATTTGAAAAAATATATATTGTGAGGATTAATAAATATTTTCTCATAATTTGCTTGATGATTAATAATCTTAATTTGTTTGAGGAGTGATAACCAATTAATTCATAAACCAAATTAATAATCTTAATCTATATATCATAGGTTTAAGTCTTTTTAGAATATCATTGTATAAATTTACTACTCATATTATTAAAATTAGAATTTTAATAACAAAAATATCATGAAAATATAGTTTTTTTTAATAAAATATGTTAATTTTGTTTATAAATAATAATATATATAACAAAAAATATAATAAAATTGTTTACCCTGTATATAGCATGGGTTTAAAACTAATTTGTTTAAAAATAAAATCGCGTAATTTGTTATTTAAAAAAGTACATATTTAATATATAATATTTAAAAATTATTATCTATTTTTGTATTCAAATGCTTTTTCATTTTTTTGTCATAAACAAAAGGTTATTAACAAAAGTACCAATACTTATTAAAAAAAAAAAAAAAGTACCAGTAAAAGAGAACCTTAAATTTGTTTAAAACAAAAGCACTACATTTGAGATTTTCTCCTTTTCTTTATCTCTTCCTTAGCTGCTCACTTTCGCATTAGGCTTGTTAAAATTTTAAAAATTAAACCAAACCAAATGTATGGAGGAATTCCTCTTCAATTGCCCCATACGGATATTTGAGTATCAATTTAAAAGACTCATGCATCATCCTAAGATAAATGTGACAAATTAGTATAAGAAATACTAATAACTAACAAATTTTATATAAATATATAAAAGTCAAAGCCTTTAATAAAAATAGTAATTGTCCTATGTAGATAATTTAAGTTTTTGACATATAGATAGTCCACATTAAAGCCATGTGTTCACTAATTAATGCATTTGATTTAATTTAATAATTTGTAATTTAAAAATAATATTTTATTAAATTAATTGCATTTATTTGTTTTGAATATCTAATATCATTGCCTTCTACGAGTGAATTATGATTAATGTGATCACAAATACAAAAATCCAAATTTTAAGAAAAAAAGCTCATTAATATTTGACAATAATGATATCATTAAATTAGGAAAGATTTTATTTTTTCTTAAACATAGCAGATTAGGTAAAAATTCAAAATCAATAATTTTGAAGGGAAAACACATTAATTCCATGTCTTTTATTACTTATTACATTATATGATTAATAATAATAAATTTTTAATGCATTTATGATAATGTGTCTTGAAAACAATACAAATGCAAATGTTCTTCCAAAAAGAATATTAAGCAAATCATATTTGACTATTCTTCAATTTTGTCTTTATTATCTTATAACAAATTTATTTTATAATCTTTCTTGTTCTTTTTTTGTAAGTTTATTGAGGTTTTACTCATATTTTTTATATGTGTAATTGTTAGGTTTTATTTTTAGAATTTCAATTTATTAACTATAAATGTTAGTGTAATTTTTTTTTTCTAATTTATAATTTAAAGATGAATATTTGATATTTTCTATATATATGTTAAATGTAGTATTACTAGAATTTTTTTTTCTTTTACAAGATATTGATTAGTAGAAACTCAACTATTTTGTTTTATTTTGAGAGGTTACTAGATAGATTATATTGATTTTGTTTTGTACTTTTATAACTTTATAGCTTTTGATTAAGAAAAAAAATCTATATCATACTTTTTTTGTTTTGTACTTTTATAGCTTTATTTTTAATAATTAAATCAATTGTGAATAAAATGATGACACAAATTATTTAGGGTGACTTAAGTGTTTTTTGTCAACCATAATCAATATATTTGTAGTCATAAAAATAAATTTTAATTTGTTCTCTAAATTTGTAATTATATTAAGTTTTGAAATAATGTTATATTACAAAAATTATTTTAAATACATTTGCCTCGAGTATAATACAAATATAATATTTTAAATTTTCAAATAAGTAATGTTTGACAACTAATTTTTTGAATAGAAGAAATAGCAATTTTTCTAATCTTAATTTTTTGAAATTACATAATATTTTAAAATATTTTATAGAAATTAAAACTTAATTTTCCATCGTTGTAAAAAAAAAAAAAGAGTGGACATGTTAAATGTAACTGTGTATTTATCATGTCAATATAAACTTTTATTTATATAACTCTTTTAACACTAATAATATTATATGTAACGAAAATTATAGTCGTTGACTTACCCGTACACAACACGAACTTAAAACTAGTTTCATTGATTATCAAAGAGAAAACAACGAATTGAACTAAGCCAGCAATATTATTAATATTATTATTATTTTGCATGTATCATATTTATTAGGATTGAGTATGGTTATATGTTATATACGTAAATTTTTTCTATTTAAACAAAAAATTATTATTTTAACATTTTGTATTAAAATGATGATCTAATTAATTATTAGATTAAGTTAACTGATATTGACATCATTTTCAGTTTTGTCAAAATTACATCCGGTAAATTATTTATGATTTTTTTACCAAGTGTTATCCAAAAAAAAAAATGATTATATAAAATAGTTACACCATGTTAGTATATGTCATTTTTGTTTAAATTATTCCATATATTCATATTATTGAACAAAATCAATTATTTATTGTAAAATAATTAATAAATCTATTGAAATAAATATTTATAATTTAATTATCACATATAATATATATTAAATAATTAACTTTTTTTAATAATATAATTATATGATATGATTTGAATAAAAAAATACATGTTGATGTGATTTAATTGTTTGATACAATTCTTTTTCTGTGTTGAATTTCATGAATTACTTATTTATGATTTTTTTACTAATAGATAAATAAGGGTTAGCAAAAAAATAACTTTAAATAATTTTTTTATTTAAATGATAAAAGATTTCTAGATTTTATTCGGTACATCCCTCTTGAAACAGTCCAACCCTAAATAATTTACTAATGAACAGAGTGCTTCAAAAGAAACGGAATTTGAGATTACAACAGTTTCAAATCCAAATAGTGCATAATTTACAAAAACATTTGCTTTCTTTAACATCAATAACTGAACCAAGTAAATCAAACAAGTGAAAACCCACACAAATCTTTGACCTATGAATTAACCAGCGACGCTTCTTTCTTGATTTCGACCACAAAAGCAAGCAACCATTAGTAGGTAGTCTTAAATGGCTCGTAAACCTTAAGGTCAAGAATCACACCAACAATTGAACCTGTACCGGCTACAGTCGAAATCATCAAGCAAGCCATGCTTAGCATCTTCAGACAAATCCATCTGCTACTCCACTTGGATATCTTCTTCTGTTGAATGTACATCTCCACTGGAAAATAAACTGTTAAAGGCCAAAATCCAAGCGCCCCCAGAATTCCCGCAACATCGTTGAAGAAAGGAAGCAGCATCGATATTACTGTGGTTAAGACCACAAACACTGTTCTCCAAACCAATCTAAAAAGGTTGAGTTTGTAAGAACCATAACCCGGGATTGGGATTTTGATCTCCTTCTTAATAAAGAAGTTTTCAGGACATCTTTGTATTGCCAATTTTTCGATGGAGGCAAAAATAGGCTGACAAAACACTTGATATGCTCCCACAAGGTGGATTACTATAGCAGCATTAGCAATATCAAGAAGCCAAAAAGGGTTATAAAAACCAAAACCAGTAAGGAGATTTCCAGGTGCAAAGTCTCCAAAGGAGGCGTAGCCCATACAGCCACAGAGCATGTAGAATGCTGTTGTTACTGCAATACTAGTTTTAGTGGCCTTCTTCATTGTCTTTGCTTCTGCTGGTGGGGATTTGACTGTGTCCTACAACACCAGAAGCAAAGCTATTTACTGTCCGTACTATATATTTCAACCAAAACCGAACTTTCTCATTAGAGTGAGAACTGAGAGGCATACCTGAATTTCAATAAGAATCACAGAAAATGAGTATGCAAAAGCAATGTCACCAAGAGCTTGGAAGCTCCTCCATATCTTTTGAGCTTGTGTCACTGTTCCGATGCTTACTCCAGTAAGACTACCCCTAAAAGTTCCAGTAGCTGTCGACAATGAACACAAACCATCATTTTAAGAAGATTAAAATCCTCATGCTTTGGACTTTAGTCGTCTAATAGTTGATCTAAGAAGCCATCTATACCTGCAACCTTCGCAATTCCAAGACCAAGACCAATGCCAGAGTAGGTAAAAGACATGACCGCAGCCACAATTGAGAGCCACCATATCTGATCAAAATCTGGAATTTGAGAAAGTAAGATCTCAGTGACCCCGAAAATAATCATGTAAGGATAGCTGGACATGTGACACGGGTTCTTCCCGCCACTCTCGTGGAAACAATTAGACCTTTTTATTGCCCTGCCAGCTCAAAATAGTAATAGGTGTCATAAGCCACGCACATCAACCACAATAATTTGGAATTTACACGAGAAACAATTTATTTCATATAAATTTTTTGGGTGAAATTATTACTCACATCATACTAATCGATGATGCAATAGTATATCCAATGGAAATGCCAAAAAGATTTAGATACTGAATCAACCCGCATGCCTTCATTTTGTATCCACCTGATCAAATAGAAAGAAGAAAAATTTTCTAAGCTGTTTTATTTCACATTATTAATTCTTGGGTTATATGTGATTTTACATTAATTTTGGGTCTCTTTGCCTACTATCAATTGTTTTTAGGTTATATGGTTAACATGATACTAAGGGTCAAGTTTATTATGTTCTCGTGCTTGTGTTTGTTCTGGTTGTTACCTTTGTCACGTGGTAATTCTACGCACATGCGATCGGCTTATTAAAGTTTATCACAAATATGATAAATTTTAGATTTATCACATGTATGTTAAATCTTAGATTGTCTGTTGTCTTATATTTAAGTTGAATTTTTTCACTTATTATCAATTGATTTTAAATTGCATGTGTTGTTTTTGCTTTTCATTTCTTCCGAGTTTGTCACAAAGTAGACTCCTCCAAATTCATCTACACCTGATTAGGATCAGTTGAGTGATGTTGTCCGACGTTTGTTAAGTCTTGATTTACCTAAAGTCTTATATTCATGTTGAATGTCTTCACCTATTACCGATTTCTTTTATGATGCTTTTAGTGTTGATAGGTAACATTGTTAACATTATTCCAAAAATTAGCATGATTTCAAGGGATATTAAGCAGAAACAAAAAATACCAAGAATGGAGCCAACAGCATCGGTGTAAGTGTAGTTCCGTTTGCCGGAGACAGGGTCACCAGTCCGATAACAATCGGTGAGGAGAGCAGAAGTGTAATAAGTGACAAAGGAAAACAAGAACATTACAGCAGGACCAGCAATCCACCCGAGTTGAGCAATGGCCCATGCTAAAGAAAGAACCCCAGATCCAATCACGGCTGTTATAATGTGTGCACTGGCGGTGCATAATGTTCCTGTGGATCCAATACAAAGCGTTGAATCCTTATGTTCATTTATATCTTGATAAAAGCAGAGGTTAAATTTAATGTGCAAAAACAGGGGAAGGGAGTGAAATATGTACCGGTTCGTTTGAGACGGCCATCGTCATCAAAACATTCTGAGCCATTCTGAGAAGGGATACCGATGGAGACGTTAAAGACTTGGCGGTGGTTCTTGGTGGCAGCGTTCTCACCCATATTTGCAACTGAGAAGAGTTAAAACTAGGAGAGAAGGAAATGTAAGTAAAGCTGGAAACCAAATTCTGTATCTTGTTTGTATCTAACACCAAACCAAAAAAGCCTAAGAAGAAGAAAGAGTGTGGTTCACTTGAATGTGCAAATGCAGTAACTAACTCCGAATGAGAATATAATAGAGAAGTTGGGAATACGAAAGAAAAGAAAAGAAGAGATATTAATGAAGGGAAGCCGAGAAAGAAGGAGGGTATTTATACAGGTTTTTTGCATCATAAAAGCGATCAAGAATTATTACTCATTGCTGCAACTATTGTTTGGTAATATTTTTACATAAATTTTGTTTAATGGACATTAAGGCTTGTGGGAAAAGAAGCTAAATTCTTGTGTGGGAAAGCGTTTTGGATCAAAACCAAGATATAACACAAAAAATAATGAAGTAAACCTCTTTGATAAAAATTTATATAAAAAATATACCAACGCCTATTAATTCGGGTGACAAAGAGCTTGATTTTTTTTAAGTAAGATCTCGATTTCAAATTTTGTGAATAAAGAAATAAGCTTGGAAAAGTTTACTTCTTTTATAAGATTCGACCTGATTCAACTTCGGATTAATTAAAACTCAAAGTAATTACAGAAAGCAATATAAATTAATTTTAATGATTGGAAAATAAACAAAATTTAAACATCATAGTCCATATATTAGGCATATAAACGGTAGAATAAAAAATTAAATTCTTGCCAATAGTTTGTTTTTTAATACAATACAAAGTTACAAAACGTACAAAAAATTTAAAAGCATGATAGATAATTTAAAAAGAAAAATGAAATTAAAAGTAAAATTACATGCACAATTAATTGAGTAGAAAATATAGTAATTTAATTTAATTTCTTTAATAGTAATAGAAAGATATTGCTGCGCACGGTAATAAAATATGAAAATGCTTCTTTAGTTGATTGAAAAGATAAATTTTGCAATATTAGAAGTTAAAATAAAACTTATATGTATCAAATTTAGCGATTGATTAATATTTTTAGTATTTACTGAATTGTTTCTTTCATTCGGACTTGGTCGAAGGATCATTTTATTGCAAGTATAGAAAATCAACTTGAGGAGCATGTGAAAGACCCAAATGACATCTGTTCCAAAAGAACCTCAATCAAAAAAGAATCAAGGAAGAGGAAGAATAAAGTGAAGAAGCAGGGAAACGAAACACATAATCCTAGTCAACCTCTCATTCTCACTGATTTGCAATGTTAAAAGGCGTTACGTAAATGAATTTTACTTGTCGGTATCAAATGAGAACAAGTTCAAAGTGCTAAGCGCTAGCTATAGATATCCTATACTAGCCTTTTTTTTTAAAATTAAAGTTATTAAAATTTAAATTTAATTATTGAAATTAAAAATTTAACATTCTATCAATAATTCATATAATTATTGGCTATAATCATCTTTAATTTGCATAAAACACGACATCTTTGTTAACACAAGCTGCAAATCCATGCTATTGATAAAGGCTTAAAGTTTATTTGGTAATCACTTGCTAATACTTTTACTAATTATTTTCAACATCCTTCGTCCAAATATAAAGCCTAAGAAAGAAAAAAAATTGAAAGTGTGGTAGCTCCTAATTGGTCTCACTCTAACTGTCCGACGATGAGCCCCATAATTCAACTTGAAGGTTTCTATCGTTTGTGAGTTGTATGACTAATTGGCATTTCTTTGTCAGATGTAAGTTGAGATTCGGACAAAAGCATTGAAATTGGAACTCGAAATTTCATCCAAATGGAGGAACAGCTGATACTAGCTATATATTCTTGCTCAGCAAAGCTATATATTCTTATTTTGTCAAAAAAAAATCTAACTGTATCATATAAATATGAAAAAATATACTCTTAAAATCATTGGAAGAAAGAACTAAACTTAAACAAAACTTAAGACACTCCTTATCATATTACGAAAAAAAAAAAGTTACCAAATGATATGATAAAGGACGCCTTTGGTCATGTTCAATGTTCACAAGTACCGTACCTCAACTTATTACTTACGGCATGCATAGAGATTCAGCATGATTAAAACTAACCCAATCAGTACTAACAGACAAAATGTACCTTTACAATCCTGAATTTATTAAAAATAAATAAAATGGTAAAAGACAAATCAAAGCTAATCAAGTTGTCCATTATAAAATTATTTTCTACTAAATAATTGGAGATTTTTGGTGTAATAACCACTTAGCAAATCATCCTAATTCGTGGGTCATTATACATAATAAAACCAAAACAGAAATGCAGTGTATAAATACTTATTATAAACAACTTCTCACCTGTCTTATTCTTAGTTCTTGTCCTGATCTCCCAGTTCCTCAATAAGAGGAAATCTAATTTTATTAATTATATTATACAAATTGAGAGGGTCTTATTGAAAAAGAAAATTAGTGAAAGATGGAATGAGAATTTTAATTGCTGCAATTGTTTTGATGTGCTCTCTCCATCTTATAATTTAGGGGAATTTTATTTATACCTCTATTTTTATTTTATTCATCCTACTATTAAATACACTCCAAATTCAAACTTAAATTTTTTAGTTTTATTAAATACACCCCACAACCTTTTTTTGTATTTTCTCTTCCCACCCTTTCCCCTTCATTCTCTATTCTTTTCTCCAATTAAAGCCCTAAATCAATTAAACTAACCCCATATCAGCTTTGTTTTTGAGTTTTTCACTTATTAAAGGTAACATTTCTAGCTTTCTTTTCAATTGATTTGGTTGAAATATGGTTGAAATTCATGTACAAATAGGGTTTACGATTTACGATAGAATTAGGTTGAATTTGAGCTTCTCGAAAATGTGTTTTCAAGAAGACTTGAAGCCTCTTGGAAATGAATCTCTAAGAAACACATGGTATTCTTAGGAATGAATTTTCGAGAGGTTTTAAGTCTTCTCACGTCTTCTCAAAAATAGTTACTCAAGAAGACTTGAGGTCTCTCAGAAATTCATTTCCAAGAATATTTATGGCCTCTATGACATTCATTTTTGAGAAGGCTAGAGTATATTTAGACATTCATTTTCGAAAAAGCTATAGCTTTCTCGAACATACATATCCAAGAATACTTGAGATCTCTCAAAAATGAATTTTCAAGAAGACGTAAGGCCCCTCGATAATTGATTTTCAATAAGCTTAAAGATCCACTTTTTGATTGTATAAATTTTATTCAATTTTTCCATGAATTAATATATTTTATAAATTTATCTTTGAGTTGACAATTTTAATGAGTTGTGTTTTGTTATAGATATGGCTCGTACCCAAGGTAGAGGTACTGGAGTTGATGTTGGCTCGAGTCGTAAACATTTGACTGCCTTCAATAGGAGACAGCAAGTAGGAGGGACAATGAGCCAAAGGACTTGACAATTGATAACATTCCTCAGGTTGAGCCTTTGACTTTTACCACAAATATGCATCACATGGAGTCTTTCTCAAGGGGTCCGATTGATACTTTTATTATATAAAGCTCATTTCTCTTGTTACATTCCAAATTTGGAATGACCATGTAATCACTCAAATTATATAATACGAATCATGTTAGTTTATGTATTTAGAGTTTAGTGGTTGGTTGTTGTTATTTATGATATTGTGTATGTTGGTATTGGAGATGTTATATTAATATTTTTATTGTTGTTGTTACTACTGTTACAAAAGCAAGGTTAGTTGAAGTCGATTAACCATAGATCAAAGTTACAGTATTGGCATC
This sequence comes from Durio zibethinus, assembly GCF_047325235.1. Lineage (NCBI taxonomy): Eukaryota > Viridiplantae > Streptophyta > Magnoliopsida > Malvales > Malvaceae > Durio > Durio zibethinus. Next base: position 11,500,368 of record NC_143171.1, read on the forward strand.
TAGATGATTCAAGCAGCAGGATTCGAGCCCATGTCATCTAGTCAGGGTTGTGCACACTCATCAACTGCACCTATCATATTATTAGCGCAATAATAGTCTTTGCTTTTGTCAAGAGTTGGTAGCCAGAGATGAAAATATTTCATACACTATTCAGTGAGATGATTATCATACTGGATGAAGTGTTTACCTTTTTTCACATCCTAATTAGAGGGACCCTAGTTACAGTGCCTTATTTGTTGATAATGCACGAGGTAAACACATTATTGTGAAGGTTGCTTGGAGTTTCTTATGATGATGCTAGAAATGAGACCAAATCGAGTAAGAGATCTACTATTCAACTATCTTGATTGTGTTAGACCTTTAGGCATGGCACTGATACATCAAATGATGAGGCGATTGCATGTGCATCTCGTGCTTTTCTACTATATTTAGTAGGGAGTACGTTATTTTGTAACAAGACTACGTCGAGAGTCTTACTAGCATACTTACCCTTATCGGAGGACCTCATTATCATTGGGAGGTATGCTTGTGGGAAGGCTGGACTCATTTACTTGTAGAGGCAACTTGAGATTACGAGCAAGGCACATATACATCAAATCGTTGGATATCTGACACTTGTTTAGGTAGTATTTATTAATTATTTAAAACATATTATAATGATTTGATATATTTTTTATTGGTCATATTTGTGATTATCTAACTAAATATTACTGATATATTTCATGTAGGAATGGATTTACGAGTATTTTCCATCCTTGGGCCTAATCATCGATTTGATATACTTAAACAATCTACCGTGTACTTGATGATAGAAGGCTCATACTTATACTAATACATTGCCCGCTTTATGTCAGAGCTTAGGTAGGTTGATAGTAACGAACGTGTACTAAGCCCATACATCAATACATGGTAGGCACATCCATTGGATGAGATTGCCTTTTTCATTAGATGTATCAAGTGCTAGGCAACTGTAGAAATATATCAGCTGGAGAGGGTTCAATGATAGTTTGGCTTTGTATGGACTATTCCATAGAGACTGTTGGCCTCGTCTCGTGTTCAATGAAGATCATCAATTAACCGGTATGATTTTATATATAGCTTCCTAAACCAATACTGAGAATGATGAGATTTGCAAGTTGTGTTGGTTAAATGTCGAGGTCAAAGATGTCAGAGGCCATAACAGTGTTCATTAGACTACGATGCCTAGTTCGTAGCTATTTGACACCCTTATATTCAAAATCTAGAGCATTGATCAGGATTCCAGCCTTAGCTGGTTCATAATACACATACCAGTGATTTACTAAACTATAAATTTTATTATTCAAAGATTTTTTATTAATTGGTTAATTTAAATTATATGATATCAATACTAATGACGTTATTAATATTTTTGTAGTGAAACTCGATGGGTTTATCTTTTGTTGATCATATCTTGGTTGGCAGATTTAGTCAAAGCATTGACTATTAGAGAGATGCCTTTATTCGAGTATAAGCCATATTAGACTTGTCTGACCATACTGTTGCAAGCAACAACAGTCAGTCTAGATTGGCATCGACTTCTACACCATCAGTTCAAGCATTCAAGTTGTTTAAACCATCAAGGCCACTCATGCCCACTTTATCCACAGTCCTATTGACATTGGCACCTCCGAAAATGATAGCAGAACCTACTCCTAGCCCACTTGTGCATGGTCCATCAGCACCTCATGTCCTGTTTACGTCTATGCTGTCCCCACTACTAGTGGTATTAGTCACATCATCATTCTTGCATGGTTCTCCCCTCTGCTAAAATGATAGCAAAGCCCACTCCTTATGTACCATGTCTATATCATCAAGACAAGAGACCAAGGGAGAAAGATTAATGTTTAGATATAGGAACTGATTTTATGTTTACATACTGACTTTATGTGTAATTATGTTTATGTTAGTTTGTGATTATAGAATATTCATTAGCTTATTATTTGTTCAATGTCAATTGGATAACATGTTCATAACCCTAAACCCCTAAATTTAATAATCATCCATTGGATAACATGTTCATAACATAATATAAAGCATAAGTAAATATAAACAATAAAAATTAATACAAAATGTTTAGAATCATTGCAAAAATATTATCAATCAATGTCTATTATTTCTCGAGCAGCCATATCAGAATTTAAACTAAATAATAACTTAAAATCCTTAATGTAAGGTACATATGAAATCTACCTCTCGAGTATAATTATACTAAATCTTACGTCAATTGCATATAATAGAAGGTATTAGTGCAAATAGCTTTAGAAACACCTGCATAATATTAGAACGCTATTTATATAATGCCATTAACACTTGTATAAAATAAAAATAATAAATATAAACACTAATTAATAACATTAATTAATAGTACCTACATAAAATGACATTCATTAACAAATCCAATCGTAATTAATCTATGCTCTAATGGTGCAGGTAATATAGATCTAATAGAGATATATGTCAGGCATTGTCTCAAACTGATGTGGACTAGCACAACGTTATATCGGGAGGTAATCAAATGACCCATATCAGGTAAGGTCATCCATTTATCGTATGATGCAGAAGTTTTGAAACACGATAAACTTTGTAACAACCCTCAACCTACTCCACGAATCCATATAAAGTTAGATAATCATCTCGATACTGATTAAGCTATTCAACTAAATCTTATCGCACTTGTACCTAACCATCTAATCTCAATATGACCAACCTAGTAATAGCACAAAACCCACAATGTCCATCCACTTCAACGTCAATGATGCTATGTATATACAAATGTAACTCTACTAGCAAACTATCCAAATATTGCATTTTCTGTTTACATTGAGGCCAATGAGCAAGAATTTTAGTGATATATTGTGTTGGTTTCTTTGAGTTTATTGTGCTTGGTGGTGATGTACTATATTGAGTTGATAACACAATCTACCAGTGTAATAGGTCGCATTGTGTAGAGGCATATGCTTTTAACAGTTTGCAACCTTTTGACTTAGCTATCTCTAACGGTGGCATTAAGATAGTTGTAGATGGACCACAAGGTTCTTATAGCTTTTTTTTCATGGCCAACTAACCTAACTCATCACATTCATTGAAACGTTTGATAATTTGATCAACCTCAAACTAGATGATTAACTCATCAGATATTAAATTATCTTTGCTTTTCATTAAATCTAACTTCTTCCAATATAAAACGTTTTAGATAAAGAAATTGGACTTTCCATTCTTATATGCTCTATAACTTCATGAGCACAAAGTAATCCATGTGTGCTTCTGATCATACAACCATAAGCATATGCATCAATTTCAATATGATTAGCTCGTTTAATCTTCATTAATATCATATTCAATATGCTCCTAAATACCAAACCTCGCAACTCTTTAAACAATGAAGTCTTGAAATCATGCTCCACAATGGTAATACTTCATTCAAATGAAGCCTTAATCTTTGTATGTTAAAGCTTAATAAGTGCGTTAACTATCTTCCATGATTATTTGAAATCCCCCTATAATGATCCAAGGTGCCTCTTTAATTTCGAATGTGCATTCTTGGCCATAAAAGAAAATAATAAATATATATTAATGATTTGTTATAAAACACTAAAAACCATTAATAATATTATGAATATAAATCATCCCTATTTGTTGTAACATTACCAAAGTACATTATTTTACCTATTCAAGTCACAATAAATTTGTTCATATACTTTGCCCACCACTGCTCTTTCACATACTTTAATGCATCTGGATAAGTTTGGTAATATAATGAGCTCAAATGCCTTTTATACTCGTTATAGGTAGATGAATACATTAGTACACTCCAACCGAACATGAATACCTCTCATTTCTCATTTCATTCAAAAAATTTCTTGCAATTCGTAAGCACATTTATGTTGATGTGCAATCTACAAAAAAAATTGATCATGCTCGAAAACATTACCTTTATGGCATTCATCAATGCCAATCTCTATCAGTAACAATGATAGTAGGAAATTTACCAGCAAGCATAAAATCCTTTAACTTATCTAATGCCTAATTGTAATTCTCATAACACTGGGCCTCTATGTACACAAATGCAATAGAAAATGTCATTTCAGTGGAAGTTATACCAATAATTTTATGTAGTGACATACGGTACTTGTTCGTTTGATAAGTGTAATCCATAATCAAGATTGATAGGAATGTTTGCAATAACTCTATACTAGTAAGATGAGCCCAAAACAGGTTTATCACATAATCACTCAACTCATCATACCTATGCCACTCTAGGTATTTATAATCTTTCAACTTCTTCATCAGTTGTTGTATTTATAATTTACTAGCTTTCTCAACATATTAGTGTTTTTTACGTTCATTGTATGTTGTCTTTATAGTGCTGATATTCTTTTCATCATGTTGTTTTATAGTGAACAGTATATTTCTGGGTTTGATTATACTATTTAACATATCAGCAACTAATTTTTTGTCTTTTTCAGTTAATCAACCCATATATGAATATCCTTTTAATGTTGTGTTAGTAGATGATTGTGAATTCCATATACTACTTTCACACCTCATTCATTATCCATTGCCAACTTAATCCCATGTAACTCAAACAAGCAACCAAACTTTTTCGTTCCCATTCTCTTATGTTTCATATCTTCTACATTGTCCTTATTCTTAAAATGTCTATATTGTTCACTTTGTTCACATTTCAATTTTATTCTAGGTTTTCTCCAGCCTCTCACCTCAAAATGTTTAATCTCTATCACAAAACCTTCATACTTTCCAACACGTCTAGCCTATGAAATTAAAGTTTCTCTACTACAAAACACTTGCAAAATATTTTCTACTTATTACATATATACAAACTAACATTCTATGCTTCTATGCCTTCTAATAACGCTAAATCTCAAAAACATAATCTTACATTTTCCATAACAAATGAATTGGTGCAATCATATCTAGTATCTAAATTGTGTGGCGATTGATCCCACTCTATCAGTGCATTTTTCGAATTAATCTACATATCACACAATATGTTAAAAAAATATTATTAAAAGAAATATAAAGATTTTTTTTGAATTATTTTGTATTCTCGAAAATATGTTTTTGAGAATACAACATAAATCTCAAAAATGGATTTAGAGAATTACAATATATTTTCATAAACATATTTTTGAGAATTATAATGTATTTTTAGAAATGAAATTCTGAGAATACAAAATAATTCTCGAAAATGGATCTCCGACAATTACATTGTATTTTAAAAAATTTGTTTTAAAAAATTATAATATATTCTCAAAGACGTATTTTCGAGAATTACATTGCATTCCCATAAATTTATTTCCGAGATTACATTGTATTCCCGAAAATTCATTTTCGAAAATGCATCATAATTCTTTTAAATATGTTTATGAGAATACAATATAATTCTTGCAAATATGTTTTCGAGAATACATTATAATTCTCAAAATTCATTTTCGAGAATTACAAAAGTTCAAAATCGACTCCACGCCTCATTAAACTCTTCTCCCCCAGTGTTGTTTCATAATTTTGAATCTATTCTTACATGACTTGTAAGGTTTAACTAAAGTTTTAAAATTTGAGTTTTAGCTTTAAAGATTTAAGATTTAATGTATACGAAAAAGGGATTAAAGAGAAAGAAGGAAGAAATGGGGAAGAAAAAAAAGGAATGGGTGTATAAGATATTGAGAGTATTTTTATCTTTTCTTAAAGTTTAAATTTAGTATTTGATATGCGAGTATTTTTTTTAAAAAAAGAAATTTATAGTGTATAAAGAATTTTTTGTGGTATATTTAAAATACCCTGTATTCTAGTTCAAAAGTGAATACAAATTGTAACATAATATATATTATAAGCTATATATCTTTTGATTTAAAATTGGGTGTGAACGGCAACTTTTGTATTGCTGTCCGGCGTGTGCAGTCTCTCCTCCATCCTTGTCGAAAGAGAGGAATCAGTGCTCTTTCCAGCCCCGTACCTTTTTTGCCATTCCGTCTTTATGCCTGCTAGTTATTGGTGGTCAGTGCACTTGTAGAGAATAATCAAATTGAGAAAGAAATGCACAGCTTTATTTCAAAGGAAAGGAAGTGAGCTTATGGCCACCTTTCTCCTTTTCATTTCTATACGAATGGAATCCTTTTAAATAATCTTATGTATTTTCTTTTAAAGAAAATGATGGCATACTATATATATAAACTACGTACTGAAAATGTGGCGTTCACAACAAAGAAAAAAAAAACACAATTTAAGCAGAAATTAGTAACATAATCGCAAATTATTGATTGAAAATGGGTAGCTTTCAATGTGCCTATAGAACGATACACCAGCTCTTAGAATTTGAGACTCCAGTGTTTAAAGATTTCAAGTTCGAATTTAATACTTATCAATTGCCATGATAAACTTCTCTTTTTCTTTTTAGCTGCGTGCTACACCTAATTTCTATGATTTTTTTAAATGTTTCAAGAGCTAACTAGAATAATTTTTAACGTGATATAATAAGCTGATTAAATCAAACTTCTGGGTTCTGAGAATAGATTATTATGGAATAATAACTAACGTGTAAAGAGAATTGGAAAAGAATCCGACAACTTTGATGGCCAAACACTGAGGAAAGACCGGTTATTGGACAATCAAAGTGCTAGCTCTTATTATTTTTTAAGTAGGACTGCCTTTGAAGTTTCAAATCTTAAAATCATACATGCGGTATTATAAATTCCATTATAAGATATGTCACGCTAATATTAATGTGAATAATTTATATATTTTAACACATAAAATAATATGTAAAATGATGAAACTTGACAAATTCAAATAAAAATAAAATTTGAAATTTATAATTTATAAATATTTAAAATTATACAACTTACCAAAATAAAAAAAATTAAAAAAAAAAACGTACATACACATGTTACAAAGGCTGTTCTAACATGTATCTACTCACACCATTAAAAAAGTTCAAGCCAAAGGAAACATGACACATATGCAAACTAAAGAAAGTTGGACTTGGTTTATTTCCAGCACAAATGGGTTCTAAATTAACCTAAAATTTTACAATCCTAAGAACGTTATTGTTTAGTTCGATTCAGCTTTTCATTGTATATGATTTCATTTTTTATTCAAAGAATGAAATTTTAAAATTATTTAAACCAAACTGAATTATATTTATTTATTAGTTTTTATATTATTTTTTAATTTTTAAATAAAAATAATTATTTTATTTCTAAATATATGTAAAAAATTAAACAACATTAAAAAATAAAAATTAAATTTTAAAACCAAAGAATCAAACTAAAATGAAACGATGAATTCAGTTCAAGTTGATTAAGTTATTAAATCTATTCGGTTCATTTTTTTTTTCAGGCTTTGAAAAAAAAGTGTATTGCACATTAATTGAATTCTTTTCACGATTTGAGTCAAACAGAACATATACCATCCCTATTAAAATGTTGGAGGAAAATCTTTTATCGGCATCTATCCTAATTTTTTTTTATCTCCAATACATAGTTGATCACCTTTTTTTTTCTAAAGCCAAAATTTATTAAAGTAACCCAAAGGTTTCATAGCTATAAAAAAAATGATCAGTACTTCAAAATGTAATTTAAAACTTTTTATGATATGGATGATTAAGAGTTCTTAATATCAAAAAAATAGAAAAAATGAAAATAAATATTTGTATGAAAGAAAAATAAATTTAAAATATAAAAATGAAAACATGATTTGATTTTAGGACATCCCAAATTCATACTCGAAAAATGATGGCAAGGGGAAATAGCAGAGCAGAAACTTTGTATTGGGGGTTACTACAAAATGATGCTATAGATATATATATATATATATATATATATATAGGAATGAGATCCATTTGCATCAACATAAAACTAAATTAGTTTTACATTATTTGATATATTTTTATATAATATATAGATATATTCAAATCAATTTTGAAATCTTCAAATGATAGCATCCACACTTTTCTCAAAGGATCTTCGAATTAATTTATACTACGACAACAAGGTCGCAAGTAGCAGCAAAACAGCACACAATTCCACAAGACGATAGCTAAGAATAAGCACACAGCCACATCATTTAAAAAAAAAAAAAAAAAAACTGTTGATAAATTTAAAGACGTACATGGTCTGACTCTTGGTCGCATTTGGGATATTTAGGATAATTACTACTGGCTGTTACTTTCTTTATTTTTTATATATTTAAAAATCAAGATTTAATAATAACATCCGGTCAGTTAATGAGATTTTATGTCAATAATTTAATTAATTGCAAGAGTTTATATCTTTTAGATTTCATATTCAAGTTCTATAATTCAATTTTATGTAAATTTGTTGGCTTATTTATTGATTTCTTTTACCTGATGTATCTTTAACGATATTTGATCATATATTATTATATAATTGTTTCTAATTCATTATGCAAGTAATTCATTAAAAAGAGTTTAAAGAAAACAAAACTTTAAAAAATATATATATGTATACATCCAATGAACAAGCGCTTAAAAGATTTATCAAATTATATGGTAAGATCAAATAGACAAAATTAAAGGCCGAATATTTTGTTTGCTAATATTGAAAAGTGAAGACCAAAATCGATCCTTCTGCCAAAAAGCCATGGGGAATCTTTGCAAATTGGCATTGAGCATGCGTGCCAATAGTGATCATTTTTCAAGTTCTGGTACGGTGGCTCACGCTATCTGTTAATGAGTTCCGTCACCTTACAAGTACAACGACAAAAATATTATGCTGAGGTGGTGGAGGTCCTTTTGTTTAATTTTATTGAAGCCAAAAGACATAATCAGTGCAATCATCAAGGTCTATAGCAGGTTAATTTTTCTAAAATCAAAATTGTCATTATTTATGTCGTAATAATTTTATGTTCGTCCGATGAATTTAAAAACAAAATAAATATATATATAACGGAATCGACATCAATTTTTTTTGGTTAGGTGCGATTGACCACTTACTAAAATATATATTTTTAATAAAATTTTAAAATTAATTAAAATTTATTAAAAAAAATAATTTTACGATCTGCGAAACAGTCTGGGTTCAGAAGTCAGTTACGCGTGAGGAAGGATTAGCACCCCTACAGCACCCGTTAAAAACAGTACCAATTAACAACGTGTTATCCTTTGATTTTTATAAAAATAGTCCAATTTTCGGTGTTCGAAAAATAATTTCCTTGATATTTTTTTAATTTATTAGAAAAAAATTTATTCTCGAGAAAAATAAATTAAAACCTTTTTATTGAAATAATTCTTAAAATATTTCAGTACGTTGGTAACGTTAGAAGAACTTTTTCTCACCTAGAGATTTCTTAGGCATCACTTCTCGGAATACCTTAGAATCTCATCTTCGGAGGCTCGAATTTATTTTTTTATAAAAAAAATATCATGCATACAATGCAAAATGTTACCATGTTTTTACACACATTTTACTCTCCTTTGTTTATTTTATTAACATTCTTATTGAAATTTTGAAGAAAAAGGAATTTAATTATATTGAAGATTTTCTATAAATATTTCAATACGCTGGTAATATTTTATAAAAAATCTTCTCACCTAGAGATTTTTTAAAACATCTCTACTCGGAATACTTTTAGAATCCCATCACTGGATTAAATTTCTTTTCTTCTCATTTTTGTTACTTATTTTTAATATATTAATCAATTTTTATTTATTATTTTTAAAAAAGAAATTTTTATTTAAAAATTTGAAGAAAAATAAAATTTTTATTATATTGAAGATTTTCTATAAATATTCCAATACACTGATAATATTTTACAAAAAATCTTCTCATCTAGAGATTTCGTAGGCATCACTACTCAGAATACCTTTGAATCTCATCGTCGGATAAAAATTTCCTTTTCCTACTTTTTTATTAGTTTAGTATTATTATTAAATTTATTTTTATATTATTATTTTTAAAGTTTATTTTTAAAATTAACATAATTACAATAAAAAAAATTTAACACAATTTCATCATTTAATCTAACAAATATAAATATTTTAATATGCATAAATTTAATAAAATAATATATAAAAAATTCAAAAAATTCAAAAAATAATTTTTTTTTACCTGAACCGGATCGGTCAACGGTCCGATCAACGAGCGGTTCGGTTCGACGATTCACTCAAACGGTTCGGCTCGGTCTGGGCACGGTTCAATGGTTCAAGTGCGGTTCGGTTTGGTCTGGGCGATCTGGTCCGGTTCAAATGGACCGATCAGGGGCAAATAGAGAAACGGGTCGTCGGGTCGGGTGCGCAGATCCCGGGTCGGATCACGGGTTGACGAGCTGATCCTCCTTGGTCTAAACGACGTCGTTTTGGGCATTTATTGAAATGACGTCGTTTTGGCTATTGATAGTTTATATAAAAGTTTAAAAAAAAATTTTCATTCATTTCATTCATTTTCCAGCAAAAAAATCTCTTTTTTTTTCTCTCTTCTTCAACTGACCTGGGGCCGGTGGCCGTCCGTCACGACGGTCGCCGCAGTCCTTGCCGACGGCGAGCTCCGACCGTCGTCGACGGTGTCGAAAAATTTTAAAAATCTCTCACAAACTCTTCTCGACCCCCTGAGCACAGATCTAACCTCCTTTTCACCTAAAGCAGTCTCTACTTCCCTATATCTACTTTCAAAGTTTCGATGAGGTTATTTTTTTTGTATATTTTGACTCCTTTTTTTTTATGAAACTGACCCATTTTTTTGTGCAGGAAGCTTTAGGCGCTGGGTTCCTCCCTACGGGAGGACTATGTATTTTTTATGTGTGTTTTTTTTCATTTTTTTTGCAGCGTCTCTTTTTTTTTCGTTTTCTTTGGCTTCGCTAGGAGCTCTATTTATAGAGCTCCAGCCATGTGTGTTTGAGGGGACGAGCCCTATGCCTCTTTTATTAGTTTTGGCCATATCCGACAGTTTTTTCAACGGAAAGAGTAATTAGAGGGGTGAAGGGTAGAGTATAGTCATCAGAAGAGTGGGGTGTAGTGTCGGTAAGTCTGGTGGCATAGGTGGTGGCAGTGGTGTCGGGGATGGCACCACTGCCATCCTCGATTTTTTTGTTTTGTTCTATCTCTTTTTTTTCTTTTTTTTATATATTATTTCATATTTTTTTATTGTATTTCGTATTTTATACCTATATTACGTATTTATTTATTCTGGATAAATTAATATCTACAGCTGCCCCTCTTTGCACATTACTGATAATTAGTAATAGGGCAAAGACAAAGACAACAATTTTGTTCGGAATCTAAACGAAAATTTTTTTTAATTGAAAATGCTCCTCTCACTTGAGGCTCGACAACTTTAAAAATTTTATCTTGAAAAGGGTTCCTCTCAGCAGAGGCTCTATAACTTTAAAAATCTCTTTTGAAAAAGCTCCTCTCAGCAGAGGCTTAACAACTTTAAAATCTCATTTGAAAAAAGGCTCTTCTCAGCAGATACTCAACAACTTTAAAATCTCATTTGAAAAAGGGCTCCTCTCAGCAGAGGCTCAACAGCTTTAAAATTTTATTTGAAAAAGCTCCTCTCAACAGAGGCTTAACAACATTAAAATTTTATTTGAAAAAGCTCTTCTCAGCAGAGGCTCAACAATTTTAAAATCTCATCTTCTCTTAAAACTAATTTTTTTTTTTAACAAGTAAATTCTTCTGTTTTGAAATCTTTTGTTTGATCAGGAAATGGAAAGTCTCCATCCTTATTAAAACTGTTCATGGATGCATGTACTGAGTGCTCTAAATGAATACATGTAATGCAATCAAAATTATTCATTGTAGTAAAAAAGTTCTTGAAATCTCTCGCTTTTGGCTTCTTTTACCATAATTCTTATATGACCAATCTGTTCTTAACATCTGACCACAATATTTTTCTTCTTCAAAAGTCTATAACATCAATGTCTTGTCATGTTTTTCATCCTTTTTCATTTGCCTTTGTCAACTTTAAAAGTAATGCTGAGATCTTTCATGTTTGTTTTTTTTTTTCATCAGTTTAAGTTCAAGACAAATAAAATGCAATCACACATTTCTCTTATTCACTTGTACGATGAACAAAAATATCAAATAACGATAAAGGAATGGATAGGCATTAGTTTTAAAGGAAAGATAACGTATTTCATTATGGCTGATAACAAGTGCATGTCAAAGTGTTTGAGTTGAAACAAAGGTATCAAAGGAATGATCATAAGATAATCATGAACAAAATGTTCTCAGATTCTTTCTTTAAAACTAAATCAGATGACTTCTTTAATCATTTAAAGTTCTTCAAGCTACACTTGCCCCTGCATTGTGGGATATTTTCTTAATGATTCTTCTTCTTCGCATCCAAGCTGTCTTTTTTTAGGTTTTCAGCTTCAGATGAGTCATTATTTTTTATTTTTTACTTTTTTTTCTTTTTTTCTCAAGCAAAATTTTCTTCACAGTATCTGAGTTTATGTGAGCAAGTAAATCACTTCCGTCCATCTCTACCAAAATCAATACCCTACTAGAAAAAGCCTTTTCACCACATATGGGCCTTCCTAATTTGGTGTCCATTTTTCTCAATTATCATGTTGATTTGGAAAGATCTTTTTCAGCACTAAATCTCCTTCCCTAAAGCAACGAGGATGGATTTTCTTGTCATGTGCTCTTATCATTCTCTTTTGATATAATTGACTGTGACAAAGTGCCGTAAGTCTTTTCTCTTCAATGAGGTTCAACTACTCGTAGCGATTTCAAACTTATTCTGCTTCCTCTAATTCTATCTCCATTAGAACTCTCAGCGAGGGATTTTTCACTTCAATTGGTAGCACAGCTTCCATTCCATATACCAAAGAAAATAGAGTGGCCTCGATAGATGTTCGGACTAATGTTCTATAAGCATGCAAAGCAAAAGGCACCTTCTCATGCCAATCTTTATAAGTATCAGTTATTTTTTTCAGGATTCTTTTGATATTCTTATTTGTAGCTTCTACTGTCCCATTCATCTTTGGATGATATGGTACTGAATTACGATGACGAATCTTGAACTAAGTGCAAACTTCATTCATCATCTTACTGTTCAAATTTTTGACATTATCAGAAATAATTATCTCTGAAAGCTTATATTTGTATAGTATCTCTTTTTTTGTGAATTTACATACCACAGATCGGGTCACACTAGCGTATGATGCAACTTCTACCCATTTTGTAAAGTAATCAATCATCACAAAGATGAATCTATATCCATTTGAAGCTTTTAGAGTGATGGGACCAATGACATCCATACCCTACATAGAGAATGGCCATGGAGGAGCCAAAACATGCAATGCTGTTGGAAGAGTGTGGATCTTGTCAACATAGATTTGACATTTATGGTATTTTTTTGTATAATCAATACAATCACTCTCCATTATCAACCAATAGTATCCAGCCCTCATAATTTGTCTAGCCATTATATGACCATTTACATGTGCCCCTAAACTCTATTATGCATTTCTTCAATAATTTTCTTCACTTCAGCTACATCACACACCTTAAGAGTACTTGATCTTGACTCATTTTATAGAAGACGTCTCCATCAAGAAAAAAACTCATAGCCAACCTTCTGATAGTTCTTTTATCATTTTCTGTTACATGTCCTGGGTATTGCTGGCTTTTAATGTATTGCATGATGTCATGATACCATGGTTTCCCATCAACTTCTTTTTCAACACTTGAACAATATGTTGGTTCATCTTTCACATCCAGCTTAATGGGTTGGATTTCAGTATTTGTATCTATTTTAATCATTGCAGCTAGAGTAGCTAGTGCATCAGCAATTTGGTTTTTCTTTCTAGGCAAATGCTCGAATTGAACTTCTTCGAATTGTTTAACCAACTGAGAAATGTACTTATGGTACTGTATCAACTTGGAATCTCTAGTTTCCCATTCTCCTCGTAACTGATAGATGACTATAGCTAAATCTCCAAACACATCTAATATTTTGATTTTCTTTTTAATTGCTGCTTGCAGACCCATAACATAGGCCTCATATTCAACCACATTATTTGTGCAATTAAAATTTAACCTAGCTGTAATGGGATAATAATGCCTATCAGGAGATATTAAAATTACCCCAAAACCATGATCTAAAGCATTAGCAGCTCCATCAAAATACATCCTCCGAGACTCTTCAACAGGTTCATTTTCTTCAATGGCCATCACATCTTCATCAGGGAACTCTAGGTTCATTGGTTCATAATTTTCGACAGTACGATCAGCAAGGAACTCAGCTACGACACTTCTTTTTATAACTTTTTAAGTCACATAAATGATATCATATTCTAAAAGCATAACTTGCCATCGCGCTATTTTTCCTATCAATGAGGGCTTTTCGAAGATATACTTAATAGGATCCAGCTTTGCTATAAGCCAAGTAGTGTGATAAAGCATATATTGTCTAAGTTTTTGAGTTGTCCAGGCTAATGCACAACATATCTTCTCTAATGATGAATACTTAGACTCATAATTAGTGAATTTTTTGCTCAAGTAGTATATTGTTTGTTCTTTCCTATCAGTTTCATCTCTTTGCCCCAGCACACATCCCATAGAATTTTCATGCACTGTTAAGTACAAGATCAAAGGTTTTTTCAAGATTGGAGGCACCAACACATGTGGATTTAACAAGTATTCTTTGATTTTATTAAAAGTTTCTTGGCATTCATCATTCCATTCTCCTGGATCATGTTTTTTGAGGAGCTTGAAAATAGGATCGCACTTATAGATGAGTTGAGAGATGAAACGAGCAATATAGTTCAGTCTCCCTAGGAAACCTCACACTTCTTTTTAGGTATGAGGAGGAGATAAGTTTTAGATAGCTTGTATCTTATCCGAGTCCACTTCGATTCTTCTTTCACTGACCACAAAGCCCAATAGTTTTCATGACTTGACATTAAATGTACATTTAGCAAGATTCAACTTCAGCTGAAATCTTCTCAACCTGTCAAACAGCTTTTTGAGATTGACTATATGATCTTCTCTTTCATGAGATTTTACAATCATATCATCTACATATACCTCTATTTCTTTATGTATCATGTCATGAAAGAGAGTCACTATTGCTCTTTGATAAGTGGCACCAGCATTTTTCAACCCAAATAGCATGACTTTGTAACAGAATGTTCTCCACATGGTCACAAATGTAATTTTCTCCATATCATCTCGAGCCATTTTGATCTAATTATAGCCTAAGAAACCATCCATAAAGTAAAATATGGAATGCCTAGCAGTATTATCCATTAAAGTATCGATGTGAGGTAAAAGAAAGTTATCCTTAGGGCTTGCCCTATTCAAATCTCGATAATCGACACACATTCTCACTTTTTCATCTTTTTTAGGAATTGGCACTATGTTGGCTACCCATTTAGGATATTTTACCACTTTCAAGAATCCAGCATCGAATTGTTTCTTCACTTTCTCTTTAATTTTTAGCAACATCTCTGGTTTCATGCGCCTTAGCTTTTGCTGCATCGACTTACATCCTGGTTTTAAAGGAACTTGTGCTCTACAATATCAGTGCTGAGTCTTGGCATATCCTGGTAAGTCCACGTAAACACATCTATATATTCTCGGAGCAGCTCTTCTAGCTTCTGTCTTTCAACTGGTAAAAAAGATGTATCAACTTTGACCTCTCTTTTGTTCTCACCATCTCTCAAATTTATTGATTCAGTAATTTTTTGGTGAGGTTCAATTGGCTTATCTTCATGTTCCATTAATTTTAACAAATTAAGAGGCAGTGTATAGTTATCTGAATCTTTCTCATTATCAAGTTCATCAACATGAATTAAGTTTTCAAAATCAAATCCGAGATTATTACCATGATTATCTTCATGTTCATTGTTTGGGACCCTGCAAAGGGTAAGATGGAGAGAATATTGGCACACAAAAATAGAATGGCAAGAAAATGTAGGAAAGAAAAAAATGAAAGGTAAAATGAAGATAAAAATAATAAAAGAAATGTGGATGCATCTTTTAAATCTTTTATTAAAACGACAAACATAAACACACCATAAAAAATCTCCTAATACTCATAGAAAGTAATTAGGGATTTAAAGTTCACAGTACATTACTTTTCCAAAATTTTAAAAATAACAGACAGCTCTGTAACTTTTTAATTATCCAGCTTAAAATCTGAAAGATAAGGGTACACAAACAGCTTTTCACTTCGACTCTTCTTTTTTTCATTATCCACCATTTGAATGGCCAGCTCTGAAAATTTTTCCATGAATCTTGCATTTGGGGCTCCCAGTAAATCTAGATAAATGTATCCTCCTAAGTGAAAAGAATCATAGAGGTATGAAATGACTATGGACTCTGACTCCGACTCATATCCCTTAAGATTAGCTATCTTCTTATCTCTTTTCTCATTCACCATTCTTGTTCTGTCCCCTCTCGTTGGCTTATATCCCAAGTCAAATCTGTCTCTTTTTTTATATATGGTCAATGGTTTCGTGATTCCTTGCAAGTTCTTCTCAAGTCCGACTTCAGGTCACCATCCCATCTTGATAAGCTGTTTGACTATCATTTTAGTTATCGTAGATAAGTGTGGCGAATACAATTTAGATCCTTCAGCTATATATGTTACATTGACAATCTCAAAAGATCTATAAGAGCATTCTAGAGCTTCATCTGTTGATTCCACATAAGGAGTATTTATCAGTTGAGTTACCAATAAATCTTCTTCTCCTACCACACATGTTAGCTTTCTTTCAACAATGAATTTAACTTTCTGATGTAATGAGGATGGAACAACACCTATCATATGGATCCACGATCTACCCAATAAATAACTGTATGAAGGAAAGATGTCCATAACTTGAAATTTTACGTTGAAAGTGCATGGGCCAATCTGCAATGGCACTTCTATATCTCTTAGCACATCTCTTCTGGTTCTATCAAAGGCTCTCACTATCATATGACTAGGTTTCATATAAGATCCATCAATAGGAAGTTTTACCAGAATAGTCATAGGCATAACATTGATGGATGAGCCATTATCAATCAAAACCTTAGCCATTATATGACTTTTACATTTCACAGTAATGTGAAGAGCCTTGGTACTTTTTTTACCTTTAAAAGGAATCTTTTCATCATTAAAAGAGATATAGTTTGAAATCATCAGATTACTAACAAGCTGTTTCACATATTCAACGAAAGTATTGTGAGACACATATGCTTGATTTAGCACTTTCAGTAAAGCATTATGGTGTGACTCTGAACTGAGTAATAATGACAATAACGAAATTCTAGCTGGCATCTTGTTAAACTGTTCTATCATGCTATACTCGTTATGTTTTATTAACTTTAAAAATTCACCTGCTTCATTCTCAGATACTGGCTTATAGCATTCTTTTTTTGAGGTTACGTCAAGACCACTATGACTTTCATTTTCTTCTCATACCTTGGCTTTCTCCTTTTTAGCTTTTTCTAGAGCCTCTGGGGTATAACACCTCCCACTTCGAGTTATGCCTCCTACACCCTTTATGCTAGCAATATCTGGGTTGACTACGATATTATAATCATACTTTCAAGGTATTGCTTTATCATTCTGATATGAAAAAGAGCCAGAAACTTTAATTGTCACCACAGGTCGAGAGATAGGCTTTTCTAGCTTCGATGTTGGCTTCTCATCATAATAAATAGTTATCAGTTTATGCACAAACTTATTCTTTGAATCAATGGTAGACACTTTAGCTTTTACCAACTCTTCTCTTTCTTAGTAAAACTCTATTCGACCCTCATCCATTAATTTTTGCACCTCTTGACGAAATTGGTGATAATTTTCGATAGAATGCCCAAGAACACGTCCGTGATAATTATAGCTTTCAGTTGAGCTAATTACTTTAGAGTAATTTTGAGGTTCTATTGGCTTCAACATGTCAGCTTTGACCAAGACTTCGAATACCCTAGCCATCGGAGTCTTAACTTCATTTATTTTTTCTTTCATGTGGCTTCTCTGCCCATCAATTAAGGTATTTATTGATGCTCTGGTATGATTCGATAGAGGGTTTCCATTGACATTTGGAGTCCGTTATTGGTTGGTATCAAATTTTAATACTCTTTCATTGATTAACCCTTGCACTTTACGCTTCAAAGCAGTATAATTTTTAGTGGAATGACTTGGATTCCCATAATGATAATCATAATGTGCATTGTGGTCATACCATTTGAAAAATGAAGGTTTCGAAGGTTCAACGATAACAAGAACAAGCAAATGTTTATCAACAAGTCGAGGATACAAATCTATATATGTCATAGGAATGGGATCAAAAGTGATTTTTTTTAGGTATTTCTCGGGGCTCTCAAACTACTATTAGGACTAGGTCTCCATCTTGGTCTAATAGATGCAGTAGGACGATTGTAGGTAGGTGTCTGAAAGGATGGCTGAAAACGGGATGGATAAGTTGATTGTTATAGTGGTTGGTATGGTTGATATGGATGAAGAATGGATGTAACATTGTTTATGGAAGGGTAATGGGTTTGGTAGATTGGTACAGAGTAGGATGTGAAACTTCTGAACCGTTGCCCTACAAAGTTTACTACTTGGGCTTCATTCTCTTTCTTTTTGGGAGCTTCACCTTTTCTTACTCCACTTGTCTCTCTTGCATCGAGCTTATCATTTTTTATGGCATTTTCAATGATCTCACTTGATATCACCATATCTGTAAAGTTTTTGGTTGCATTGCCTATCAATCTCTCATAATACGGTGCTTTTAAGGTGTTCACAAATAAAATAGTTGTTTCTTTCTCAGTGAGAGGAGGTTGAACTTGTGCAGCCACGTCTCTCCATCTTTGTGCATACTCTTTGAAGTTTTTAGTTACTTTTTTTCCATACTTTGAAGAGATAGATGATCTGAAACCATATTCGTGACATGTCGATATTATGTAAGGAATGCCTGTGTAAGCTCTTACCAAGAACGGACACGAGTCTTATCTAATTGGACATACCATCTAGCTGTAGAACCCGTAAGACTATCTTGAAATATGTGCATTAACAACTTCTCATCGCGAGCATATGCTACTATCTTTCAACAATACATGGTGATATGGGTCATTGGGCATTTTGTGCCATCATATTTTTCAAATTCAGAGACCTTAAATTTAGGCGAAATGACCATATCTGAAACTAAACAAAGGTCAGCCGCATCTATGGAGCCATAAAAATTCATTCCCTCTACAGCCCTAAGCCTTTCTTCCAATAACTTCATTTTTTTTCGGGCACTGGTATCTTTTACTTTTTCAGGTGTCTGTATCCCTAGCTTTTTTTTTTCCTTGGGATCATCCAAATCATGACCTAAGATTGGCTCAGATGGTTTTTCCATCATAATGGGATTAACAAAATTTTGAAATTATCCTGAAATAAGTGTGAATATCATTCCTGGATAAAGATTAGGATATCTACCGGGAGTAGGAATTGGTACTCTAGTTCCTTGTGAAGGTTGGTTCAGTCGTGGCTTAAACCTAGAGGATAGATAGGATCTACCATATTTGGCAATTGTTCTTAAAAGCTAGGATTTTTTCCACTGCTTTTCTCTTGTCAAGTTTCTTGAGCATCTCTATTATTGTACTGAGATCCCCTCTTAGTTTTTCTTGAGCTTTCTCAATTCTCTCAAATCGATTGACCTATTCTTGCTCCATAATTCTTGTCTGTGTCCTGGTATTATATGAATGACGAGTAGGTTGGGCCAAAAATTTTTATGGGTGAGCTATTCTTAAACCTTTATTACCATAAAATTTTTATTTTGAAGAAGAAAGAAAGAAAAAATTAAAATTTTATTTTTTACTTATTTTATGAAAAATGATGTATATGATGCATGAATGCAAGTGGGAGATATTTGTTCTTGGACGAATTTCAACATTAAAAATTTTTATTGATCCCATACAACTTTTATTACATAGGATTTACCATCCTAGAGTTATATCCATAAAAGCGTTTGACTTGCTCATAATGGTTTTTCGCATCATCTAAAAAGTTCACTAGGCACTGTCCATATTCTCCTATAGGATTGACTTCTCTTCTTAATGCTTCTACCTTTTCAACCATCTCCCATGCTTTCTTCACTGCCTTACAAACTTGATTAGTCAAGTGCTCTATGTACTATTACCTCCCTAAGCTTTCTACCTTCCATCTCATGTGGGCATCCCTTTCTGAATCACATGTAAAGATCCAATCTTTTTCCCTTTTATGCCACTCATCTATCATTACTGAAATATGGCTCTTGTGGTCTTGTAGTTGTATCTCTAACTCTTGGATCACCTAGTGAAGTGATTCTTTTTCATTCAGTACTTTGAAGTGCTTTATTTTCTTTTTTATGAGCATGACTTTCAACTTTTCCTTTTTGTTTTGGCATTTGACCAATCTTGCTAAGGTTGTAGAGTATAATCCCTTCCAATTCTGACATTCTTGAGAAATTCTGGTGGTCTCCTCTTGTTTTTCTTGAGCTTTGCCCTTTCATTTGTTTATTCTCTCTCAGAGCTCATCCATTTCACGTTGTCGACTAAGGTAAGACTTGATAACTTTTTCAGTTTTGAATTGAACTCGTAACCTCTTATTTTTCTAGTGTAGATCTTTCAAATCACTATTAGCCAGATCTCGCTCTTTTATGACCTTTTCTAATCTGCTCCCTTGTATCTCCGTTTCATATTTCAATTACCCTACTTTCTCTCGAAATCTCAAATTTTCTCTTCTCATTTCTTCTTTTTCAGCTTCTAATTCTTTCTTGACAAGCTCAACTTCTGATAATTGCACTTTTTCAGAAAGATTAACCAATTGATATGAACTATCATCAGGAGGGAGTACTATGTCTCTAAGCTGCCTCACTTTCCAAATCTAGTAATCAGAAGTGACTTTATCGATAAGAGGCCCTAACCTCATTCTTTGTGTTCTCTTCCATGCTTGGATCAACTGCTCTGAGGTTTTGGATGGATTCGATTCCCCATAAATAAATTCTACTTGGATCAAGCTATGAGTAACAGGAACAAACTGTTTTGCACCAAATTACCTCAGTACCATCAATAGAGCGTAACTTACAACGCCTCATAGCCCTAATAACGATATCCATGGCTCATTTCTTCCACGATATAATAAGGGCACACGAGGCATCCAAGGTGCCATCCATTCGATTTCATCCCAAGTAAGCCTTCGCAAGAAAATGACTCATTCTTTCTTAGTCTTTAATGTCGACTATTGGCTTTCACAAAACTCTTCGATTAGTGCCTTGTTTCAAAGATATGGTTTCAAAAATGCACTCTTCCCACATTTGAAATGACTTATGACTCATATGTATAATAGAGATGCACATCCTATGAATCGTTCTTTTCTATTTCGTCGACAAAAATTCAATGACCTAATAGTTTCGGCTAGGACTGCTGGAGCAGGATTAATTGCTTGGGTTTTAATTTGCTCGAAAAAGTCTACCACAGTTATCTCAATGTAACCCAAAGTCTTCGAAAAGATTACCATGCCATACAATGCTAGAGCAAATACATCCGTACCTTGATCATCATTTAAATGCTCCTGAATGAAGTTTCAGAGAAAGTCCCAATGAATGCTGAGATGTTCACCTTTAGACTTTACGAAGAAATGAATGGTTTCTACTTTAATCCCCATAAGCTTGGCTAACTTTTTGCAATAACCTGATTTTGGCTTTCGGGTAAATACTTTATTTGGACATTGTAGTTCTATCCTGAGCAAAATCGAATACTCTTCAATAGTTGGCACCAAATCTTCCTGATTAAAAGTGAAGCATCTATAGGATGGATCCTAAAACTATGTAGCTGCTTTGACCAGCTGTTCATCGATGACTACTGAAATGAAGGATGCAATCTACCCATACTTTTTATAAAACTTTCTTTTTTTTCTTCACTTAACTGACCTCAGACAGCAGCTAACTCTTTTAAATCATTCTGTGTGAGATCTAAATGCACTTTCTCGGGTAATTCAGACACATAATCGGTAGGCAAACAATCTCCATTCTTTTGTTAAGCTTCTTTCGACCAAACATGTACTTCATTATACGACTCACATGGCACATTGACTGAGGATGAGTAAATCTGCAGTTCTATGGGATCCATGAAAACTTCTTGAGAGAAATATGTCCTAGAGCAAATATCTCGATGTAAAATTGTATGATATGATTAATGCAAAAAGAAAAAGAAAAAGAAACAAAATTGAGTTAGTGTGAGGATGTGGTTTAAGAAAAAAAAATATTTTTTTATTTTTTTAGTGTTTTTTTTTTTGTTTTGAGATTTTTTGTTTATTTTGTTTTGTTTAGTATTATACACAACTTTTATTCTTAGGTATTTTCTACAAGAAGGTGAATAGGGCTCTACATAAGGCTGGTTTCCTAGGCTTATTATATGTTGAGTTTGGATTGACAGGGTCTAAAGGTTCCCAAATTGTTCCTCATTGTTGTTCATGTTGGACTAGTAAGGCACCCCGATCCTCACCCATTACAGGCTACAAACGAAAAAGGGTTCAATTCAAGTGGAAGTATTTTGCTTGCCATTGCGGAGGTTATCACCTCACGAGAGCATAGGTACTTTACTTCCTCCTATAAAGGACGGAGCCCAGGTATAGAGCTCATGTATGAGATGTATCATGCCATTGTGTGCAAATATATCCTAATTTATTGAGAGCAATATATACAAAAAAAAATAAACATAAGAGGCATAGTAAAAGAAATGTGTGTGAATTTTTTTGCTTTTTATTTTTGATTTGTTTTGTTTTGTTTTTTTACCTTTTTTACTAAAAAATGAAAAATAAAAATTTTAAAAATTGATTAAGATTGTTTAAATCAAAATTTGAGGATAACAAGTAGTTAATTTTGGTTTGACTCTCAAAAATAAAAGGCGTCCCTAGTGGAGTCGCCAAACTGTCGTAACGATTTTGTATCTGTCCGATGAATTTGGAAACGAAATAAAAATATATATAATGAAGTCGCCACCAATCTTTTTTGACTAGGTGCGATTGGCCACCTATTAAAACATATCCTTTTAATAAAGTTTTAAAATTAATTAAAATTTATTAAAAAGATAATTTTACGGTCTGCGAAACAGTCTGGGTTCGGGAGTCAGTTACGCATGGGGAAGGATTAGCACCCCTACAGCGCCCGTTAAAAATGGTACCAATTAACAACGTGTTATCCTTTGATTTTGATAAAAATAGTCTAATTTTCGATGTTCGAAAAATAATTTCCTTGATACTTTTTTATTTATTAGAAAAAAATTTATTCTCGAGAAAAATAAATTAAAACCTTTTTATTGAAATAATTCTTAAAATGTTCCAGTACGTTGGTAACGTTAGAAGAACTTTTTCTCACCTAGAAATTTCTTAGGCATCGCTTCTCGGAATACCTTAGAATCTCATCTTCGGAGGCTCGAATTTATTTTTTCGTAAAAAAAATATCATGCATACAATGCAAAATGTTACCATGTTTATGCACACATTTTACTCTCCTTTGTCTATTTTATTAATATTCTTATTGAAATTTTGAAGAAAAAGGAATTTAATTATACTGAAGATTTTCTATAAATATTCCAATATGCTGATAATATTTTATAAAAAATCTTCTCACCTAGAGATTTCTTAAAGCATTTCTACTTGAAATAGTTTTAAAATCTCATCATTGGATAAATTTCTTTTCTTTTCATTTTTATTACTTATTTTTAATATATTAATCAATTTTTATTTATTATTTTAAAAAAAGAAATTTTTATTTAAAAATTTGAAGAAAAATGAAATTTTTATTATATTGAAGATTTTCTATAAATATTCCAATACACTGGTAATATTTTACAAAAAATCTTTTCACCTAAAAATTTCGTAGGCATCATTACTTGTAATACTTTTGAATCTCATCGTCGAATAAAAATTTTCTTTTCCTACATTTTTTATTAGTTTAGTATTATTATTAAATTTATTTTTATATTATCTTTTTTAAAGTTTATTTTAAAAATTAACATGATTACATAAAAAAAATTTAGCCACAATTTCATCATTTAATCTAACAAATATAAATATTTTAATATGCATAAATATTAATAAAATAATATATATATAAAAAAAAGAAAATTTCAAAAAAAAAATTTTTTTAGCTGAACCGGACCGTCAACGAGCGGTTCAGTTCGACAGTTCAATCCTGCGGTTCGGCTCGATCTGGGCACGGTTCAACGATTCAAGTGCGATCTGGTTCGATCTGGGCAGTCTGATCCGGTTCAGATGAACCGGTCAGGGGCTAATGGAGAAGCGGGTCGTCGGGTCTGGTGCGCAGACCCCGGGTCGAGTCGCGGGTTGAGCGCGGATCCTCCTTGGTCTAAACAACGTCGTTTTGGACGTTTATTGAAACGTCGTCGTTTTAGCTATGGACAGTTTATATAAAAGTTAAAAAAAAAATTTCATTCATTTCATTTGTTTTCTAGCAAAAAAATCTCTTGTTTTTTCTCTCTTCTTCAGCCGACTTGGGGCCGGTGGTCGTCTGTCGCGACGGTCGTCGCAGTCCTTGCCGACGGCGAGCTCCGACCGCCGTCGACGATGTCAAAAAATTCCAAAAATCTCTCACAAACTCTTCTCGACCCCCTGAGCGTAGATCTAACCTCCTTTTCACCTAAAGGAGTCTTCACTTCCTTATATCTGCTTTCAAAATTTTGGTGAGGTTATTTTTTTTGTATATTCTGACTTTTTTTTTTATGAAACTGACCCATTTTTTTTGTGCAGGAAGCTTTAGGTGCTGGGTTCCTCCCTACGGGATGACTGTATTTTTTTTTGTGTTTTTTTTCATTTTTCTTTGCAGCGTCTCCTTCCTTTTTTTCGTTTTCTTTGGCTTCGTTAGAAGCTCTATTTATAGAGCTCCAGTCACGTGTGTTTGGGGGGAAGGGCATAGGGCTGGGCACGGGTATAAGCACGAGCCTCATGCCTCTTTTATTAGTTTTAGCCATATCCGACAGTTTTATCAATGAAATGAGTAATTAGAGGGGTGAAGGGTAGGGTATAATTATCAGAAGAGTGGGGTGTAGGGTCTAGTGGGTCTGGTGGCATGGGTGGTGGCAGTGGTGTCGGGGATGGCACCACTGCCATCCTCGATTTTTTTGTTTTGTTCCATCTCTTTTTTTTTTGGTATTTTTATATATTATTTCATTTTTTTATTGTATTTCATATTTTATACCTATATTACGTATTTATTTATTTATTCTGGATAAATTAATGTCTACAATTTAAATTTTAATAATTAAAATTAAAAATATAATATTTCATCAATAAATTACACGATCAATTTTTTTTTTTTCACATTCTTATCTTAGGTAATGCCTACAAAGCATGTAACCATATCTCCATATTCATCAACAAGTACCAATACGACACTCTTGCTGGAAGAATATTTGTTACTTTTCTCTCTCCAACATCGAAAGATGGATGCAAGGGTTCCTTGTGTTTCGGTCAATCTAAACAATAACAATAAAAAGGGGTTCTTCTCGTGCATGGACCCACATCCAATCATTTTTCTAGCGGTGCATGTGCAATTTCAAAACTTGTCTCTTCCAAGTGTTTTCATATATTGAACACGTATATATGTACATGCTATGCGAAAGACTAAAATTGATAAAATGCACCATTTGTATTAACATGTAAAATATGTTCTTACGAGAATCTAGAGATGAACTTAATTGATTTATTTAATTATTTTAAAAAATAATAAATACTAATTTTAATACTTATAATTTTTTTTTATTCTTAAATTGTGATTTTTTTGTATAAAAAAAAAGTCCTATATGCAAAATATTTCAGACTAGTACCTAATGTCTTTTGTTTAATTAAGGTATTTTGTTTTATCGGATAATATATTAAAGAGTATTTCGAAATTTTATTTTTTATAATTTGATTTTTTTAATTTGGCTCGCGGAAAGTGATTATAAAAAATTTTAAGATTCTCAATAGAGCAAATAAAAAAAAATAGAGGAATAAAAAACTCCTACCTACTTGAAGCTTTTTAAGATTTTGGAGAAAAAGTAAAAATCTTGCATCATTTACTCTCATTTATTTATATTTTTAGACTAGATTATCTTTTTTAGTTTCCTTAAATTATAAAATAAATGTAAATTTTGTTATTTATAATTTTAACAAATACTGTATTTTTAAAATAAAAAACTTAATAAATGTTAAAACTATATTTTTGAAATTTTAACAAAAATCACATTTTTAAAATAAAAATTTAATGGATATTAAACTTTTAATTTCAAAATTATGAAATTTTACCAGTTAAAAACATAGTAGATGTTGAAATTATGAAATTTTGATAAAAATCGCATTTTTAAGATAATAAACCTAGTGGATATTGAAACTTTATTTTAAAAATTTTAAAATTTTAACAAAAACCATATTTTGAAGATAAAAACCATAGTGGATGTTGCTACTTATAATAAAATTGAAATAAAATGTAAAATATCTTTATATAATATTATTATATATAAAATCTAAAAATAATTATTTAATATTATTACTTACAAAATTTGTTCTGAAAGTTCCATCCCCTAAAACTCGATTTGCATTTTTTTTTTTTTTTGCATAAAGACAATCAACATAAGGATAGTAATCAAGATTTTAAATTTATGTACGTTGAAATTACGAAAAAAGAAAACCCTATATTTTTCAAAATGCTTTAATTTTAACAAAAACGTGTTATTCATGTATAACATATTATAAAGTTGACAAATTATTCATGTATTATCAAGAATAATAAAGTAAAATAATTTATTAGATAATTTTACGTTCTTCTAAATCAAACACAAAAATCTTACATTTTATAGGTCAATAAAATTCAAAAATCATACATTCCCTTTTAATGTCACTTTTTTCCAAAATTATTTTTTTTCTAAAATTTTAAGTCGAACCAAACACCTTCTGATACATTGGTTTAAAAGGTAATGTAATTAAGATTGCTTAAAAGTGTAAGCTTCTTTAAATGCTCTAGGATCCAATTAGTTCTACAAAGCTTGTTGCCTTAATGTAATTAATGATAGGATTTACTATGTTTGTTAGGTGTTCAAATTATCCATGGTTTTGTTAAAACTTACGAAAATTTGGTTGATGGACGTTGTCGTTCCTTAAAGTTAATCATTGAAAGTTAGGATTGTCATTGACTCATATTAGGAAAAAAAAAAAGTATTTGAACATCCAATTATGAATAACAAATATGAACTTCAATTTTGAGCTTAAAAACTACATGCCAAAGTTACGGGGTTATTGTCAATGTTTGGCTATATTATTTATCTTAAGAATAAATTATTCTTTTTTTCTAAATTTGATTGCTGATAACCTAATGTCAGTAAACTTCATATTTTCATAAGAAATATATATGGTTACGTTTATCTTTGGAATATTGAGATAATTTTGAGATACTTTTCATTCTTTAGCATTATGTTTTTTTAATATTTACTATATATCGTGGATAGGTTGCAAATTAGACATGCTTATAGGTTGGACAGTTTGCTGAAATCCAAAGGTTTATTTGAAATTTAAAAATTTTTGAATATAAATATTAAATTTGTTAAATAAATTTGGATAAATAAACAAAACCTGATAAAAAAATAAAATCAAAATTAGATTTCATCATTTAAAATTTAAATCCGACCCGATCCAAAAATTAAAAAATATTTTTTATCATAATGAAACAAAACTTATTTGTTTAATTTTTTTTATAATGAACGAGACCCATTTGTTTTATTACTTATGATAAAATCTATTTTTTTATATAAAATAATAATATAATTTTAAATTACATTCAACAAAATTAAATTAACCCAAACTTAAATGACTCATAAATTCAATTAAAATTAATTAAATTAATAATTTACAAAAAAATTAAAAAATATTTCAATTTTAAATACCAATGTTTTAAATAAGTTTGAGCTTTATTATTATATATAAAAACGAAATTGAGTAAAAAATGAAATGCAAAAAATCAAACTAAACTGTACTAAACTTACTTAAAATGTTGAAATATAATGCCAGATTCGACATGAACCCAACCTGACCCATGAGGAGATCCATTGTAAACGGTTGCGTGTGCTGTCAAGTAAAATTTGTCAGGAATGGCAGCCCAAGAATCAAAGTGATCGAAACTACAGTTCTTCGCATTATGTAAATTGCAGGTACGAATGTTATTTCCTCTTTTCTTCACTATACTTAACAATTACAAGGGTAACTTTCTTTTGTTAACATTAGAAAGTCAGGGACTACCGTATACTACAAAATTTTTATTGTCCAATCTTCAGCAACCCTGACACCAGGCTTGCGGATGGTTACAGCAGCACCACCACGCCCCCCTAGCCGAAGTGGACCAAGTTCAATTTCAGCCTTACGATTTCCGGGTTCAACAAGAGCGCTTTTTGGCCCAGGGGTATATCCGAGAAGAATGATCCGCTCAACAATGCAGTCGGAAGAAAATCTAGACCTGCCAAGGGAAGAGGATGCCATATTTAAAGATGTAAGCTGCCCATTTGAGAACACAAAGCGGCGATGAATGTAAGCCCCGTGCATGAAGTCAAAGCTTTTTCCATCATCAATATAGAGTTCGCCTTCAGCTGCTTGGGAATTGTTCAGAGCTATCACCTAAACAGAAACAGTTATGTTAGAACTACCGATTCAGCATGCACTGAAACTAAAGTATTTGATTACTGCTGTCATCACTGTCAATAATACCAGCAGAGAAAAAAGGTAGAGAAAACAGTAACAATCATGATCCAAGCTCAGACATTTTAATAAAATTTTGACAAAGGATAGCCCCTCTAGAGTTCTATGAAATGTGTTCTGATAAAAAGGAAATTTGCTGCAAGTTATAATGTGGTCCGTCCCATATTTTGCTGGATTTAACCAGTTACACTTACTAACCAATACCATCCTGATTAAGGAAAGCTAGAAGCAATAACTTATTAAAAATGTCCAAGGAAGGCAATTTTGAGAAGCACTAACAAATTCTGAGCAAACAAGTATTTTATTCTTTTCTTAACATTATAACATCACTACTTTCCAAACTGCTGTAATCTATTTGCAGATTTATCATCCACTTTGGTAATGAGTTTTCTTGGTTATAAGAACTCTTCATGATGATCAGTAATAGGCATTAACATAACTGTTGACAATGCTAAAACAGTCCATAAGTTCCCACAAAATGAGGTTTGCAAAAATGCATGCATTAAATATCTTCCTGCACACACAGCCATGAAGGCATTTAACAAATTTGAAACCAGGACATATTGGCTGATTGTTCAATTAGTAAAATACTGCATGGACAAACACTGAACATGGTTTATGATGCTCCTTCATGTTACTTTGAAAACATTCCATATTGAGCTAAACTCTGTTAAATAAATAAAGTGGTTTCTAATTTAGACAGCTGAAAATCAACCTTAACTATTCAGCCATTAAAAAAAATTCTTATTAGTATATAGGATGGGATTGTCCAAATTAGTCTCTCACCAACTCAACGCTACAAAAATGGCTTGGTTTGTACACTCTTGTCGCACTAAACTTTAAAAAAGGTGTAAAATGAAAAAAAGAAAGGCTTTCTTATCACAAAAAAATGAATTTTAAATGGATGGTAATTGCAATATAGAGAAAAGTAAGGATTACAGAGGGAGATAGACAATGCCTGTGTATCGCTATTAGATAAAAACACGGACAAACCTATAGTGGGGGCATTGGGGGCAGCTGCCCTCACTGAAATCCAAATACCAAAAGTTTAAGCATACATTGCTTTTTGCCCCCACTAAACTGAATGTAAAAATGCCAAATATGTGATCCATTTAGTATATTAAGGAGTATGAAGATATATTAACAAAATAAATGGACCATTAAGCAAGCTGATGAGATCAATACACAATTATAAATAATACTTGGCCCTCTTGGAAGTTGGAATCAAGGCTCAGAAAATAAGACTTAATTATCTTTATTTCAAAACAAAATTATCTCTCTAGATAAGAACAACTTCACTATTTCAAAACAAAATAATCTCTCATCTCAATTACCTACTTTAGTACCATTCAGTTTCTTTTTTTTTTTTTTTTCTCTTTTTTCTCTTTGATAAAGTTCAGTATTATTTAGACACTGCCACATACATGGATGTGTTGAGGAATTATTACATATCATTTCAACCATATAAACTGTAAACAAATGAATTAAAATTGCTACATGTCATTAAAATAACGATATCAGCATATATGATGCTAAAACCTACCTATAACCATCATATTAATGAAATGCATGGACCATTTATGCTGACATTAATATTCTATATATTATACAAATATTTAATTATCTTAACATATTTAATGTTGGGGTAAATTAAGAATAAGCACCTTCTAATTTGAGGGAAAATTAATTTAATACCCGAGCTTTAAAAAGTGACAATTAACCACACTGTGTTTTACTCCATTAACTTATCACCTAACAGTGTTATCTTGTTTACACTTTCTTCTACTGTGTTCATCTTCCCCCTTTTAGTTTATTTTTGTTTCTTGTACTAATCCTCTTTTTTTTTTTTTTTTTCAATACCAAAGCAAGAAATCAAAGAGCACAAACCAAAGCAAGAAGTCAGAAAACAGAAACCAATCTCAGAAGGAAGCACAATTGTATGTGACACTGGCAGCCAAGCTTTTAATGGCCCTAGTTGGTTCTTCTTTCCTTTTTGCAATTACGGTTTTGGATTATTCTTTTCTCTTTCTCAGAATACCAAAACCTTGGATTTTAATTGCTCCATTGTGATTAATCTTTATTCTCACTTTTGCTATACCAAATTAAACTGCTAGATTTTATTGTTACCCAGTGATCTTTCCTTCTGCTTTATTTTCCTCTTTCACTCGTTTTTCAATTTCTT
Organism: Durio zibethinus; assembly: GCF_047325235.1. NCBI lineage: Eukaryota > Viridiplantae > Streptophyta > Magnoliopsida > Malvales > Malvaceae > Durio > Durio zibethinus. The sequence continues at coordinate 11,531,250 of NC_143171.1, forward strand.
CTCTATACGCTAATTTGCTTGTGTAAAAATCTCTAAACTCTTCCAAAAATCTTTAATTTCTCATTTTTCTTTGGCAAATGGCAAGCGAAGATTCTTGTGGTTTGTTATTTATTTATTTATTTATTTTTATACATTGTAGTTAAAATATATGGAGACTTTAGTTGTATAACAGTGGCCATGGGTACAACAATTATGGGATTTCACCAAGAAGATTGTAATCTTTTGTGTAGATTTTATAGGTGGCAGATTGTGAAAGCAGTGCATAGCAAAACTTATTTTTGAATGTTTTAGTTGTTATTGTTCTTTTTTTTTTTTTTTTCACTTTCAGCTTTCTATATCTCTTCTAATATGAGCTTTTTGAAGCAAGTGGAAATTTAATTTGTTTTCAAAGTTTAGTAATAGAAAAACGTCATTCATCTCTGCAAAGTTCACTATGAATAATGCCTTTGATGCATAGAGGATCTTTTTTCCTACCATGGTTTGGTCAAGTTTTGGGTTTCAAGCTCCCTTTTTAGGTTTATTTCAAATTTTTAATATAAATTTATTTTATTTAAAAATATATGCCAAAAGATAATGGTGTTAATAAGCTTTTAACATAATTAAAGCTTAAGTTAGTTAAATGTAAACTTAAAACACAAGGGGCAAGCTCTTTTCAAGCTTAACCACAGAGTCTTTTTGTGTAATTTACCTTTAATTTTGTTAATAAACATTATAGAGCTTGCTCCTCTTATTATTTGATGTCTTCTGAAGATAATGTAATATCATAATTTAGTAAAACGTCATTGTCTGACACTAGCTCAATGTTTCCTTCAATTCCATCTTCAAGAAAAAGTTGTGCATGAACTTGATTACCCATTTGATTATTCTTATAAAAAGAGTTGATCATAGGTTTTTCTTTTATATTATAGAAATACAACTAGTAAAAGGAACAAAAAACCTATAAAAAACCAAGAAACTCCAAGCCAAGCATGCTTTCTGAGCATCTTTTGCTCACCTAAAGCACACCTAGGTCAAGAAGGTGAACACTAAATAAAGTCACCTCACAGAAGGTGTGCCCAAGTGCTTTAGTTGATTTGCGCTGTGCCTTAGAGACTAGACACACACCAAGAGAACAGTGTGCCACCAGAGCAGCCCAATCGTGCTAGAAAATACAAATCAGTGAAAATAATAATATTTAAAGAATACCAGGCACTATTTTCAGTGGTGGATCCAAGATTTTTTTCTGGGGCTGTTAAGTTGTAATATATATACTTACGATGAATTTACTAACTTAATCGACAGATGGGGCATCCAGGTGAAATTTTTTGTGTCCAGGGGAAATTTTCCTTCAAACTTTCTTGTTTTTAATCTTTGGTAGGTGTCCATGTACACCCTAATTCACCATTTGAATCCCCCCCTGCCTATTTTACACGAAGTATAAGAAATATTTATGAGAAGACTAGAAGGGTCCAAATATCAATTGCATACCAGTGTATAAGGATCAAGCACCATTTGTGTGGAGCTTCTACGGAACCGGTCTTTTCTTGGAACAATAGTGCCAGCTCTTTGGAAAGCAGGAATGCTCTCTTCTGAAACTTCAAGCTTATGGATCTCTCCCCCCGTATATGCTGTTCCTGTTCTAAGGTCATACCAGGATTCCTTCGCAGGCAAATATACAAATGCATGTTTAGCCCTCTACATTAAGAGAAAATACATGAGAATTCAGTTATTCACAGGATAAGAAAAGCAACAGGGAAAAAGAAGAAACAGAAAAGATAGAAGGTTAAAGAGCCAGTTAACAGCAGTACCTCACTATAGACTCCCTGTACCAAAAGACTGTTCCCAACCATGAAAGCTTCATCATTGCTGAAAGCTGCTTCATCAAATGGGAACTCCATCCATAATGGACGTAAAACAGGAACACCACTAACATTTGCCTCTCTGAACAATGTGTAAAAGTATGGAAGTAACGTGTAACGAACACGTATGGCATCTCTCATTAGTTCTGTATTTCGTTCACTGAAATAACATAAAACCCATTACTTTTGCAGATCACAAAAGTAAATACATAATGAAAATGTAATGATATTGTATGATAATAATATCAAGCTTTTTCTTAAACCTTTCCATGACAACATCACACCTGATTACACTTGCAGCTTATACAACCACAAGTTTACAGGTGAAGAAATAGCATGCTGATTGGCAACGGTAAACCAAAATTTCAGTAGATGAAGCAGCAACTATATCTAAATAAGTACATATTTTCAACCTGCATGATACACTGAAGAAATGACAGTTAAGCTTATTAAAGTGTTGCCAAGCCCAAGAAGATCTTTAAACACATCTTAAAGCAGTTTCCATTCCATAACACAAAGTCACAGGGGTCATGGCCCCCTAAATACACATGTACTTCTGCTAACCAGAATTCGATTCAGATGCTCTTTCTTGAGATTCAATTAACAGGCACAAAAACAGTGAAAAACAAGTAGAGCTTACTTTTCAATGCACTGAATATAAGAAAAATTTAACCATTTCAGAAACTCTTTTAAGTTGAAAGGGATGAGATACAGATGAAAAAAGTAAACAGAACAATGTTCCTAAGAGAAATAAATTAGCTTTAGTGAAGAAAAGAGCTTAAAAAGCATTTGTGATATTACATGTTAGGAATATTTATATAAATGAATGTGCTAAATGTGAATGCTAACCATCAAGATGTAAGTAGAATTACATGGATGTTAAAAATATCATACCCAAACAACCAAGGCTCTCGTCTTCTCGTGTCTTGATGGGCATGCCCTCTAAAGAAAGGATAGTAAGCACCAAGTTGATACCAACGCACTAATAGCTCAGGCTCAGGATTGCCAAAATATCCACCAACATCAGCACCTAGGAAATTTTATCTAGCATCAAGAGAGGGAAAAGTGGACTGCTTTAAAATTTTTTCCTTTAAAAAAATAAATGGCATGCATACCAGAAAATGACATTCCAGTAAGACCAAGTGTCAAAATCATAGGGACTGAAACCCTGAGGTGATCCCAATCTGCCGAATTATCGCCAGTCCAGACTGCTCCATGTCTTTGACTTCCAGCAAAGAATGCTCTGGATAAAACAAAAGGTCTGTCTTCACCATCTCCACGCTTTACAAGACCGTCAGCTGTTGCCATGTGGAAGTAATAACCATAGGCATTATGTAACTCCCGGTGTTCTACTCCCCCAAGATGTAAAGCGTCTCTGGGCATTGTCACCTAGCAGCCCAAAAGTTTAGTCAATTTGTGCTGTTTTGACAGCCCGTCTGCAGCTTTTTATGTGTTCACACACACACATCTATAAATAAGAACAAATATTTTTTAAAAATTCCTAAAGAAATTCCACAATTTTTTATGTATAGCCACCAAAAATAAAATAATACTCGGAAAGAACTTCATCTCCATCTTCATGGAATGCAGTTTTTAGGTTATTAGTAACAAATTTAGCACGATTATAAGCATGCTTTTGCCTTCCAACATTGGGTGAATAGAGGAACTCTCAGATAAAGGAAACATTTTGCTGTACTTAATTTAGAAAATCTAGAACTTTTATAATCAATGGCCAATCATGTCTTTACTTATCCAAACAACAGTTGAAAAACGTATAAAAAGCATACATTCCTATCCATTGCAAACCTTATAAACAATATTAGAGAGAAGTACAATTATTAACTAAAGAACAAGCACATTAAAGAATTGCTTTTACATAACATGTACCACATGTTAATATCTTCAAACTTAAACACCCAACTTTGAGAACTATCATTGCTAACTCAAGATAATATTTGTTAGAAAATCAGATATATTAAGCACATTTAACTACAAAGAATATGCCTGCTATAACCCCATTCTAATCTATTTTATCATTTATGCGAACACCAATATCATGTCAAGCAACAGATTAGAAGTAGCCCTAACCAAACCAAAAGTCAGTGGCTGCATGGAAAAAGAAAAAGTGAAAAACTCCACTTGAGGGAAAAAAAAAATCAAATCTTTTATAGAAGAGAAAACAGCAGCTATACAAGTGCATATTATGCTTATACAAGGAAATTTTCCTAATAACCAGAACAATGACCAAAGAATCCATGAATGTACACAAGGTTTCTACCATAGAAAGTTGTAATTACATTCATTGTTCCATTCCAAGTAGATAAGGTCCTTTCATTTTTGCCTAATGCAGTAAATAAAAGCAAGATGGCATCTTACCCAATGAAGACAAATACAACCAATCGATTACTCTTTGTAGTACATCAACCTGTAGAAGCCCAGAACCTAAGTCCATTTGACATTCATGCTAGAGCATATACATGTATATTAAGGTCATTCCAGCTCTAATTGCACAGTCTCTTAGCAGACCAATGATTACCCATTTTAGGCAATTTTATTGTATGAATTATTGTGAAAACAAAAACCTTCATATGTGAATCGTGCACTGACATTTGAAGTTCCTTCACAATTAAATAAGCAAACACTGTGGACTAAATTTTGCCACAAACAGTATCACACAATTAAATAAGTGAACACTGTGGGCTGACTTTTGTCACAAATATATCCAATATAATTGTAGACAATCAAATACCAAAATCCTATAAAATTTTAATCTCTAAAGGTCATTATTGTAATTTTATCATTCTTATAAATAACCTTGTGATTTAGTTCCTCTACTAATCTCTTCCTCTTTTTTCTCTCCATTACTTTTACTCCTCTCTCTCCATTTTTTCATTAAATCTTAATTACATTAACTCTCCTCTCCTCTTCTTCCACTTCATTTACATAGGTGGGAAGCAATGAGCTAGTGTGTATAATTGAATGATAGAAAAATAGGATAAGAAAATAACAAGAACAATAAACATCGTGAATAGATAAAACTTAGACAGCGCTAACAAAAAGTGACATACCTCTGGTCCATTAAACACAGAAGGCTCATTCATGTCATTCCAAATGTACAATGAAGGAGTTGAACCAATATAATTCTCATAAGAAAACTTCTCACCCCACCATGACCTAATCTCAGGGTTCAACATATCTGGATACGAGGAGGAACCTGGCCAACACCAACCATCATAATCCTTGCCAGTTGCATCCTTAACATAATACCCCCTCCGCGTAGCATCCTTGTGCAAGTGAAATGAGTTATCCCGCTTGATATGTGGATCTACGATTGTTACCATATGCCTACCTTTGGCCGCCAGCTTCCTTTGCATCTCATCTGGATGTGGGAACAGCAACTTGTCCCATGTGAAATACCTCCTTCCATCAGTATGGTCAATATCAAGCCACAAAACATCATATGGAATATCATGCTCATCAAACTTGGAATCCACATTCTCTACATCCTCTTCATCCCGGTAATTCCACCGACACTGATGATATGCCGTGGCAAACAGCTGCGGCATTGCTGGGAGACCTGTCACACTCATGTATTGCTTAACAACATCCTTTGGTCCCAGTCCAACAAAAAAGAACGTATCCACAATCCCTGCCTCACTCATCCAAAAGGTATCAATGCGACCCTGCTTGGTGGGCATCAAAATCCCATCTTCTGCATCCCAACCATTCGCCAATACATCAATCTGCATCTCTGCAGCATTCAACCAGAAAAACCCAGAACTTTTTCCGGATTTCCCATGTGATACCATGAACGGAATAGATCCATAAATCCCAAAAGGTGAATCGTGAACATACTCAAAAACATCCAAGTTAAACAATCTATATGGCTCAGATTCCTCAACTCCAGGTCCTCTAGTGGGTTTAAGAGCAAAACTAGTTGCATGTTCCGGTATTCCATAGACAAAATCAGACCCATAAAACGAAACATCGAAACTAATAGACTGTGGACCATATGGCCTCGTATCAGTATGCCCTCTAAACCTTTCTTCCCAATCCTCATCCCCTTTTTTCACTCTCAATTGTTCGAAATCAAATAACCCATGTGAATTCAATGAAATTACGCGTCGCTTACCTGCTTTATCCCTAACGTAAACCTCAAATGGATCGTGCCTGAGAACCGCCTCATAGCCGTCCGATAAGTAGACCACGGAAGACAAACTCCCATCATCGCCGTTGATTTTCTCCGTCGAAGCGCTCTGTAACCAAAGCTTTTTGGTCTCGAATTCAGGGATAATAACATCGGGGACTTGGAACCGTTTCTTGGAGGGGTCCAACGAGGGATCTTCGTCGATCTTGAGCCGCATGATCCCATCTTGGTAGGCTGAAAGAGAGAGAGTCAACGGCTTGATTTGATCTTGATCATGTGGAGCTCTGGGGATGAGCTTGGCAGTGAGGTCACCATCGGAGATGGAGACATCGTGGGCTATTAGAGTGCAGGCGCCGGGTTTGCGTGATCGAGCTCGCTTGCAGAAAGGGGTCTGGTTGCAGTTTCGAAACTCGTCTTTTTTCCAGGAGTGGACTGTTTGGGAAGCCAAAAATATGAGGAAAATAAGGGAAACCTTCAAGTGTTTCATTTTCATGAGAGAAACGTCATGGGAGAGGAAATGGAGTATACGGTATAAACCCTGGGATTAGAAATGGAGTAAGTGTGGACACTGTAGTAAGCAAGGTCGAGCAAGTCGCTGCTGCTTAAACCTGTTTATGGATCCCGTCGCCCGTCACACCCGTGGTTGAGGCCCGATTTGAGCCGGGCTATGCACAGAAATTTATCCTGGTTCCCTCACCCTAAATTTTAACGTATCAAGTTTAATGTTAAATTTTATTGTTTTTTATGCAATTTGATGGATTAAGTTATTAATTGCCTCCATAACATGAAACATGCTTGAATCAAACCCTAATCATGCTTTCAACATAGCATGCTTAAAACAGAAACAAACAAATCATACAATCGGTCATAATAAACTCAAAAATAAATCCTAAAATATTTACATGTTTAATGCAAACCTATAGATAAAACTACATGTTGATTTATATCTTTAATTTAAATAAAGCATCATGCATACTTAAGCCTACATGATGAATGATCATAAATAAGTTATGTCAAATGCTTAATATTTGAAAAACATAAGAGGTAGGAAATACTTAATTGAACATGCTAGTAGGTTCAATAGATCACCAAGAGTTTGAGGTAAAATCAAGATGAGGAAATACAGATTTCTACCAAGCTTCAACTTGCTTAAAAATAAGAAGCAATCTTCAAATAAATAGAAAAAGTTACTAGATATTTGGAGACTAGATTAAGATTGGATGCATAAATGATCATATAAAAAAAAAAAAAAGCAAAGATTTGTGTGGCCAAAGGTGTATTGATTAGCATAAGCTTTTGCTAATCTGTATAAACTTGATGAAGAAGAATTTATTTTAAGGTTTTGAAAAAGGAACTATTTAGGATGGCTTGGAGGTGCGAGTTTGGTTTATGGAAGCTTTTGTAGCTTTTAAAGATAGAGATCATCTATAAAATATTAAGAAAAACCTAACAAATAATGAAAAATATGGCTAAATGAAAAAAGATCTTAGAAAAGTTAAAAACTCTAGAAACAAGATTTCCAAGTTTGAAAAGATGTTAGAAATATTCTACATCTAAGACAAACAAATTTTTATGGTAACAAGTTATGAAACCCTTTTTTAAAAGGTAAACCAATAGAGTTACACTAGGTTGACAAGTTGTTAAAAGAAGAAAGTAAGAAAATAAAAGGTATGGCTAGAAATATACCTAAAAAAATAAAGATAGAAATTTCAAATTTTCAAAAGAAATGTTATTCCACTATAATATTTTTTATAGGCTCAACTCAATCAAGGAGTACTTTGATTTGTATGACATGTCCGATGCTTGAAGAATTTAATTGGTAAATATGAAACTTGTTAGGTTGGAAAAGATATGATAGTATGGTGTTGAAAGAAACATAATTAAGTCGAGATAGCCACAAATCAATACATTAAATAAGATGAAAGCCAAATTTAAAGAAAAATATTTGTCATTTAATCAGCTTGACAAGAAGCGAGATAAGGCTTTTATTTTTAAGCAAGTAAGCATGTTGATAATAGAGTATATGTAAAGATCTGATGAGTTTATGATTGGAAGTCAAAATTGTAAATTGTGTTGATCTAAAATCAACACAATCTAAGGTTAGGTTGAGGGATGAAATCAATAGAAAATTACTAAAATAGCATATGCATAAAAAAATAAAAAATATAAGAAAATTTGACTTTTTAGTTTTAATCTTGCTCTTTTAACTTGTTGATGTAGGAATATTCGGCCACATGCATAGATAACAATTGTCAAATTATAATCATATGTATTAAGAGTGTAGCAGAATAAACAAACAAGCAATAGTCTAATACCTTAAAGATCAAACTTACATTTTTATTTGTGATTTAAAACAAAATAAGTACACATGTGTTAAGAATCATACCAAAACTCTTAGATATCATAATCTAAAGTTAAAATAGCCATTGGTTGTCTTAGAACACCAAAGGAAATCAAAACTTAAGGCATCCAATACTTAGCCTTCAATAATGATCCATATAATAACCTTTACTAAAATTTTTACCAAAGTGAGATTCTAAACTCGTGCTAATAAGTATTATAGTTTATTAAACCAAGAAAAATCTATCCCTATTTTAGGTGAATACCTTAAGGTATTAAAGGGGAAGAAGAAAATAAATTTTTTTGGTGAAAGACGAAGTGAGTAAAACTACTAAGAAATTAGTCTTTATAGCAAGTCATCTTTTGTGTTTTATATTTTTGTATTTTTCAATAGCCTTGTAACTTAAACGTAAAGTGTGGCTAGTAGCATAAAAGGATATTTATAAGCCTTTCTTACTTTTTGACCCTAGCACAATTAAATTTAACTTTTACACTTTTTCTAATTAAGTCCTTAAAGATTCTAATTTTGCTTCCTTTTATTTTCAACTTCTATCAATCAAGTCCTACCTAATTGAAAATCCCAATTTAATTTCAATAATGTCATTTTATATGTGTGACCATTTAGACTTCTAATATGTTGGCAATGGATATAAATCTAATTAGTAAAGATAATCAATTTATATTCATAAATCATGTGACATCTAGTAATGTATCATAACTACCAAAATATTGAAGAGTCAAGATAGTCTTAAATTTACCTTTAGTGTTTAGTTTATTAGTGCAATTTGGTCTTTTCATCATTATTTTGAAAAAATCATGGGTATGATGTAGTGTATACCCATATCTTTTCATGTTAGTTATTGCAACTTCTAATCAATATACATTATTTTAGCATAAAACTACTTCTTTTAAATTCATCATTATACTTCGGTCAAAGACTTTATTAAATTAATTAAAACTAAGAATAAATGAGATATGTTCCTTCATATCACTTGGGGTGATGAATCTTCTCTAGACCACTCATCTATTTTCGTATGCTTTAAACTATACTTAAAAGCATCCTTTTAGTTATTAAATGTCTTAACCCATAAAAGTGAAATCAAAGTATGATCATTTAAATAAAATGTCATATGGTGACACAAATTGGACTATTTACACAACTGACATATGAGAACATTTTCATGACACTTGAGTGAAATACTAAATGAAATTCTTATATTGAGACACATTCAATGAATTTGTGCGTCCAATAAGTACCAAAATGTTATTTTTAAGTATCCAAATGCTTTAACCTATGAAATTAACTACCTACTTTACAAATAAGGTGACTTAACATTTAACAATTTTTTAGCATTATTGATGCCCTATTTAAACAATATAATGATTAGGAACAGTTTTAGGTATACAACTTTGATACATAAGGATCTCATAACTATAACTCTTTATAATTCTTTTGTAAGGCCATTATATCCCATAAGCTTCATCCTATTAGTACTTAATAAACTTTTATTCTTGTACTAATGGATGAAGGAAAACTTTTTATCACATAGGTAATAAGTGATAACTATGCATTGATGATATTATATCTCTACCCAATCTGATTAGTACTAGGGCATACATTAACGTTGAAAAATAAGTTTCAAATTGAAATTAAGTGTGAAGATAAAATTAACAATGATAAAGTGTATTTTAGAGTAAATTCAAAAAGGTCATGGAACTTAAGAAATAGTTTCGACGATCATTAACAAATTTTAAGAAAAAAAGATGATGTCATTGTAAAATCAAGTGTTTAGGAGAACATGCAACATAATCCTTCATTTGAAAAACTACAATTACAACAAACTTTTGAAACTAAAGATGTTCAGATTAGACAGATTAAACTTAAAAATTCAAAAATAAAAATTTTGATGATCTTGGCAAATAAATAGTTTATTAAAGAGTTTTCTAGTGAATATTTCATGGATTTTATTTTTCAAAATTTAGTATGACTATTTTTGAAAAACTCCCTATTAATTTCAATATTCTCAATGTATTAAAAATAAACATACAAGTAATTTTGTTGAAAATATTTTTGCTCTAAAAGAAATTCATTGTTGATAATGCCATTCATGGATTTTAAGCAAATTTCTTTTACAGCACTTTAAAACTCGAGTCTTAGTTTTCTCCACCAAAGGGAGAATGATGCATAATACAAATAATATAGGTATAGGATTAGCTTACATAAAAGTTTTATTTTGTTACTTTTATTGTATTTATGAGGCTAATTGTAATATTTTATAGATATAATGTTCTATTAAACATTTTACATTTATGTTAGGTTTAGTATATAAGTATTGTTTTCTTTATCCTTTTAGGCTTTGTTTATAAGTTACATTTATTAGTTTTTTTATTAAAAGTCTTAAATATTTTCTTTTAAGTTCTACTTAGCATAAAAGTTTTAGTTATTTTAAAATTAGGCTTGGTAATGCATATATGGTAAACATTCTATTTTGTTATGGGTCATATGAAGTTATTCAATTTAAATCATGAATTAGAGTATGAGATTGAATTTAACCTTCAAGTTCATAATAAATTTTATTTAAATTGAATCAGAGTTGAATATTTAGATTTGAAGTTTAAACTACAAATTGGGCTTTTAAGCTAGAATTTGGCCAGACATACATTAATTTTTATTTTTCATTTTTTTCATTTTATGTGTTTTTTATTTAAAAGTTACAATAAAAATAAAAAATAAGAAAAAAGGATTTTGAAAAATCTTTAAAATATAAAATATAAAATATAAAAAAAAAGATAATTGGAAAAATAAATCAATCAATGCGAAGGGATTAGAAATTAGATTTGTTCTCAAATTACCTTTTTTTTAATAAAACTTAGAATTTTTTAGCACTATATCTTTATAAATAATAACTAACTTAACCGGAATTGACAATAGTCACATGTAAAATATACAATATCATAAACACATAATAAAAGAGAATGGATGAAAGATAAAAAAAAAAACCTTCGCCAACCTAGTGCTACCACAAATGCAGGTAAAACCATCATCAACTTATTTTGAAAACACAAAAAAAAAAAAAAAACTCCACCAAACAACCACTATAAAAAATACAAAAAAAAAAAAAAAACACACATAAAAGAAAAAAATAGAAAACAAAAATCAAAACAAAAAAACCTACCTACCAACATCATTCCATTTGGGGAAAGCAACACAAAAAAAGAAAAAAACGAAAAACATAAGAGAAAGAAAATAAGATTTTTTAGGGTTTCAACTTAGACTTGCTTTAATGGGTTTTAAGACGAGTAAGAAGGCTATAGAGAAGAAAATAACATACTAAAAGTCAAGGTTGTTTAGAGCAGCAATGATAAAAATTTTTGGGGAGAAAGTTCATGACTTTAAGTAAAGATCTAGGCGTTTAAAGGATATTTTCCCAAAAATCCAATTAGATAAATGAAAAAATGAGGAAAAGAGGATCTTCTCGTGAGTTTTAGGTCAAATTGGTACCGATGCTTGATAGCCAATTACAGTGACAACGACATAAAGCTATTAGTTTCTAAATTTATGAGGATAGTTGATTTGACTTAAAGAGAAATTAGAGGTTTTATATTTTAATGAGAGAAACAAAAGCGAGAAAAAAAGAAGATGATTTTAATTTTTAGCTTTTAAAGGGTGCTGAAATAGTGAGTATTAAAGTTGGAATTGCTTATTGATTTTGATATCCAAGCAAATAACGTTGTTATGGAGAAAAGAATCTCGTGCTTTAACCTAACCCAATCCGAACCTATTATTATTATTATAAGTTGGGGAATCTAAACACTAAACACAAAAATATGGAGTCACCATCAATTTTTTTTTACGTAGATGTGATTGACAATCTAAATGAATCCATCCTTTTTAAGTTGCCCTAAGTCTAAATTAAGGGTCAAAAAAAAAAAAAAAGGTTCTGATCTACTTTCATAGAACTAAGTTTAAGAATCGATTATATGTAGGAAAAGTTTTAACACCCAATTACGGCTAAAATTATTACCAAATTAATTATGTGTTATTTTATTTAAGCCTTATCAAAGATGATTTTTATCATGCAAATAAATCAATCCTAATCCTTTTATTTATTTACATAACATTATCATATAAAAATTTTATCAAAAAACAAATCATGTAATCATACAATCAGGCAATAATAAAACAAGTGAATATAAAAATCTTACTAGAAATCATACCAAGACATCACGTAATAAATTAAATTCATACCAAAATCTTGCAATATAAAATCATAACATAAAATATCATGAAAAATATAAATTACCATGCAAATAATAAATAATAAATAATCATGCTAATATAATATTAATCATGCAAAATATATGCGATTAATTTCAATTCATGTAAAAATAAATTCTAAAAAAAATAAAATAAAAACATCATACAACTAATAAATAATCCTACCAAATTTTCTTTTTCTTTTTTTCATTTTGTAATTCAATCACTTAATTAAAAAATAAATAACAAAAAATAGAAAAATCAAATCAAATAAAAAAACAAAAAAAAATCAAATCAAATAAAAAACAAAAGGTAAAAGGAAAAAGAAAAGAAGAAACTTACGCTATGGGTCAGCTTTCGAAACGGATAAACACTCAATTCGTTGATTTACACGTAGATCTTAGTCTATCTAGCATAAAAGCAAAAAATTTCATTTTCTCTTCATATTTGCTTTCTGCTTCTCTTTTTAAACCAGCTTTTCTCTGTCTTTTTTCTATAAGTTTAATCGAAAAATTAAAAAAAAAAAACCCAATTTTGGCCAAAAATTTCAGAATCGATGTTGAAAACTTTGAAAGATGTTGAAAAATTCAAATAAAACCTAGAAAATGAATCAAATCCAGAATTTGATTGCTGACTTTTCCCTCTAGCTACCTTAGATCTTACCGAAAAATTCAAATATTTGTAAAAAAAATCAAATTTAAACCCAAAAAACCCAAAATTTTTTTTAAAAAAACCAATTAATTCTAAGACAACCCTAAAAATGTAAACAAATCTCCAAATCAAACCAAAAATAGAAACCAAAATCAAATAAAAAACCAAAAGATTTCCAATAAGCCCAATTCCAGAAATCAAACAGAAACCCAAAGATCAAACCAAACCAAATAATTTTAAGAACCCAAAACCCAACATTAAATTTCAGAAAACTTCAAAGTTCAAGAACCAAGAAAACCTAGAAAATTTATAAACGCTCTGATTGCTTATATTTGCTTATGCTTATAGCTTCTTATGTATATTTTTTCTTGTTCATAGATTAATGATCTTTATATAAGAATTCAATCCCTTTGAATTTGAAAATTTTGAAATTCCACCAAATCTAAGAAAATTTCCTAAGATTCGATTCTATATAATTTTCTTTTTCTATTTGAATTTGGGACTAAGTTTTTCATAATTAATTCGTAAATGAATTTCATAATCTGAGATTGAACTAGCTGAATCCAAAATTTTTTTCTTGCAAAATCGTATATTTTTTTAACTTTTTTTTGAACTTTTGACTTTGACTCTGAATTTGACCAAAACAAAATTAAAATAGAAACTAAAAACTAAAAATCAACTAAGATCAAAATTAAATTAAACCCAAAAATTTTTGTTTGGGCACATAATCATTGAGTCCAAAAATTTTATATTATAACCTAATTTGTAATTAAAGCTCATTTTTTATTTTGAAAATTTTTTCGGATAAAATGAGGAATTAACACCTACGTAAATCGATGCATCCACAGATTAGTTGATCAGTGTTGACCTAGAGCTTGGACTAACTTTTTCTTAGACTCAAATCAACCGAGGCCCAGCTTTTGATTTGGATTTCCTTCTGAGGCTCTGTTTGGTAAGTATGAAAACAACTTCGGAAAGTCCACTTCTTCATTTTTCATTATTTGGATGACTTACAATAGTATGGTCAACAAAAAATAGCTTCTAATCAACGAAAAAAATATGGTAAAATATGAAATTGCCTTTTAGTTTTTGGGTGGAAGACAATTTCCAAAACAGATCAACTCCATGTCTTCCAGTCATCATGCAGATATGAACCCAAGACCCCAACCTAGAACCACCACCTTCCTCCTCTTCCAGCAAGTAGCTGGTCACACTTTCCTCCCTTTTCGTTGGACACGGCCTCCCCAAAATTTCTTGAAACCCATCTCCTTTGCGAAGAAGCCATCGAGATCGAGGCAGACATTTTTCTTACTCACCTTTGTAAGAGCTGTGTTGGAGATGGCATCGTAGATATGGCCATGGATTGTAAAGCATATGGGTTTTGATAGGTAGCGAATGTTGAATTGGCAAGTTTCTTACATAGGTGTCAAATCCATTTGAAGGTCAGGTAGGTGTGGCAAACCAAGAACTAAAAGAGGATAATGAAGAACAAGTTCTAGATGGTTTCTCGACGTAATAAAAGCCAAAAATATCTGCTTTACATTGCTTTTCTTTGGATAAGTTTCAGATTTTCTGAGTTAAAAAAGACATAATTTTGTTTCCATCCGTTTGCTTTTTTAATCTTTTTGGAAGCTTTCATGTGAAGCAAAATTTTAGCATTGAATGAACTAAACGTGATAAAAAAATGTATGAAGTCCTAATTGAAATCTGGATTGTGAAATTTTGGATCTAAAATTAAGTTGTAAAACTCTTTTTTTTTTTACAATTTTCTTTGAATACCAAACACCAAAAAACAACTTCCGATGAAGTTACCAAACAACTCAAATTATTTTCCTTTTTAGAAGTTCATTTCCATTGAAACTATTTTTTTTTTCCCAGAAGCTCATTTCTGGTTATCAAATGAAGCCGTAGGTTTAGCCTAATTTTTGTGGTATAATTTTAGTTTATTTATTTGTTTATTTTATTATTACAGGCATGTTTATATTTAAAATTTCAGACCAGGTGTCATTATTAATTAATAATGATGAAAATCTAAATATTCTAACAAGTTTAATCAGCTAAAAATTGTAAAATTTTTTTGAAGGGAAAATAGAATTATTTCAAGTTGAAACTAGTACATTCAGCAGTAATAATGTCAAGGATAATTGGTGGACTTTCCCCAGACCAAGTGACTGCATTTTTCAATCTAACTGCATTCCTAGCTAGAGCATGAGCAGCGCTATCTGCTTTCCTCGTCACGGATTTTAGGTTTAAGACTTTATATATATATATATATATATATTATTTTTTATTCACACGTATTCTTTTAACGTAAGATTAAGCACTTTACACAATCACTTGTCATCACTTGTCTCCCTAGATTTTGTTCTGCCTTCCACCGCCAACCCGTCAAACCAACCTTGCTTGCAACACATTCTAACAACCCAAATGTTTTTCCAAGTTAAAGATGAACAGTAGCCCATTTAAGCATCCGGAAGAGAGTTGTGAGGAAAGTACCTTCGGCTCAGTACTTTATGAACCAGAGAGTTAGGTTGCATTAAGAGCCTCCATGCCTCTTTAGCAAGAAGCCCACGATTAAAGAGCTCAAAGCTTCTAAAACCCATACCTCCTACTCCCTTGCTACGGCACATAGAGTCCCATTTCACCCAGTGCAATCCTTTCCCATCCTTCTTCGATCTTCACCGTTAATTACTAATAATACTATTCAATTCACTACACAGTCCTCTTGGAAAGAGAAAACAACTCATCACGTAGGATGGAATAGCCTGAAAAATGGATTTGAAGAAAATTTCTTTACCCCTAATAGATAAAGTCCTATTGCTCCAAGAGTCAATCTTTGCCTGAAATTTATTTTTGATCTCTCTAAAAGACCACTTTTTATTTCTGCCCACAAATGTTGGAAGTCCCAAATATTTGTCAGGACTAGCTGTAACCTGAATGCCCAAATTTTGTTTGACAAAATCCCTGTCTCTCTACCCAGTATTCCTGCTAAATAATAAAAGAAGATTTTCCCAAATTCACCTATTGGCCCAAACCATTTTCATATCTATGTAGCAAATGCCTCACAGTTTCACATATGGCCTGGTTAGCTTTGATAAATAGAAGGCTATCATCTACGAAAAACAAATGAATGATTATTGGCCCATTTTTGTTGGCATACATCCCACTAATCAATCTGTTTTTATAATAACTTGTCAGCATTGCAGAAAAACCTTCAATACACAGCAGAAATAAATAGAGTGAGAGAGGGTCACCTTGCCTCAGCCTACGCTTAGGAAGAAAATTATTTATAATGGCACCATTCAAAATTATAAAATATGAGGCAGTAGACATACATTTCATTATAAGCGACACCCGCTTATCATAGAAACCCAGCTTTCTCATTACGGCCTCTATTAAAATTCGTTCAACTCTGTCATACGCCTTGCTCATATCCAACTTAAGAGCCACAAAGCCCTCTCTACTCGACCTTTTACGCCTCAGCTTATGGAGAAGTTCATAAGTAATAAGGACATTATCCGTAATTAAACTGTCTGGCATAAAGGCACTATGATTTTCACTCACATAGTAAGGCAAGACCCTTTTAAGTCTGTTCGCTAAAGTTTTTGTAATTATTTTATAAACCACATTGCATAAATTGATGGGTCTGAAACTGGTCACGTCCTGCGAATTTCTCACCTTAGGTATAAGAGTGATATTAGTGTGGTTGACTTCCCTGATATTACCATTCCCATTCAAACATGATAAACAAAAAATAGTAACATCATGTCCTACTATATTCCAGTACCTCTAGTAAAAAATCGTAGATAAACCATCTGGGCCCAGAGCTTTTGTTGGATGCATCTGCTTTTCCGCCTCATGGATATCCTCCTTCTTAAACTCTGCAATTAGTGTCTCATTCATATCCTCTATAATACACACATCCACTACTGCTAGTATGTCATCAAAATTGCTCGACTTTTGGGATTTGAACAATTTCAGGAAATATTGCATGGCTATTTTTCAATCCCATCCACATTATGGCACCATTGTCCCTCCTCGTCTGCAAGCGCTTTAATTGCATTGACTTTTCTTCTAGTCATGGAATGTGAGTGAAAAAACTTCGTGTTTTTATCACCTTCATGTAGCCACACAATCCTTGAGCATTGGGCCCAGTACGCTTCCTCTCTTGCAAAAATCGCATTTAGTCTTTCTTACACCTTCCGTGTTTCCTCAATCACGCCAGCTGTGGGTTGCTTCATCTTAAGATCTTCATACTGTTTTGCAAGAATCTCCATTGTTTGTTGGCTTACTTTGTTTACAGCCTTATCCCAGTTCCATAACATAGCACTTACATGTTCCAACTTTGCGCATAGATTCCCATCAGCCCCATTCTCCATCTAGTGCCTCATTATATTACCACACTCCTCATTCTTAGTCCATGCCGCTTCAATGTAGGATTTCCTCGTCCTTCTTTTGTTTGATCATTTTGCTTTTCTTCCATCAGTGTCCACTATAATCGAATTGTGATCAGACACTGAGTCTGAGCTCACAACATTTGTCACAATATGCATTGAAATCACAAAATTGTAAATTTAATTTTCCTTTAGTTTACTTGCATTGAAATATGCAGTGATCTTCCATCGACAACGTTCTAAGAAATCATGAATGAATGGTCTTTTTAAAAAAAATTCAAGAAAATTTATTTAAATTTTTTCAAAATGATGAATAATTTAGATAAAATTTCAAAATGAAGGATTTTATATTTAGTTTCAAATAAAAATATAAAAAATAAAGTGAATTAGAAAAAGGAAATATAAATTAGAAATTAAACAATTAAAAACTAGATAAACTTTAAACTTTAAATCTCCCATAAAAACAAAATAAATCCAATAATAAAATTCTAAAAAATCGCTAATGAGTGATTTCTAAGAAATTTTAAGTAAAAAATATTTCTAAATTTTTTTCAAAATGATGAAAAATTTAGTTTATTTTTAATATAAAAATAAAAATGAGATGAAAATAGGAACATATAATATAATTATAGAAATACATCATTTTACACGTAATATTCCATATAGGATACCAGCCCTAGATCTTATTTTATTTTATTAGCTAAATATAATATAATTATATTTGGATATTAAGCCTAACATATTTAAATACAAATTTCATCTTTTATCTTATTTTTTTTTATTAAACTTTAAGTGTAAAAAATAAAACTCTTAAAAGATTTAATTAATTACATCACCTAAATACTTAAAAAATATAGTTTTTAAAAAATTAAAAGGTTTCTAATCTTTATTAAATACTAGTAACATGCACGCGTGTTATTACAAGTCTAAAATTTTTTCTTATTGTCACAGCAGAATAAGTCATGCCAATAAACTCTAATGACAACTTTTATATATCATGTAGAACTTAAAGTTCTCATATATTTTTATACACCAAATATGTTCATTGATGTAGTAAAAGTGAATTACATTGCTAAAACTTTGTCCCAAATTATGTTGTATTTGGACCATGAGTTGGAGGAAAGACTTTTATTCCATTTGACAACGAATGGGAAAGAAGCTCATCTAGTTAATTCTCTAACCTTTCTAGGAACAATTCAAACGTACACACGGTTAGATATATCATTCTAGTTTCTTAACTCAAATTGAAAACAAAATGAATGATAAAGATTGAATTCAATGTCGTGGTAAATATGCAAATTTCCCTATAAAACTACAGTATTAAACCAAGCATCATCATAGGTTCAAATTTATCTAGACATTGGAGACTATTTTATACATTAGCATATCTTATTGAATGAGTAGTTCATATACTTATTAGAACAAAATCCGATTGAAGAAACCATTTTAGAATTACTAAAATAAATGCATTTTAAAATAATGCTTTATAAGAAAAATAGGATTGAAATCACATACAGACAATTGCCGATTTTACGATCAGGTACTATGTAAAAATTAGTGATTAATATAGCAGAAGTGAAAGTCTTGGAAAATCATGAACAATCCCAAACGATACATGTATCACATAAAACAGGATTGCATACTAATCGCTTATGAACAGTCCCAAATGATACATTGTTTTCAAAACATGAGTTTAAAAACAATAAATCATTTCATTAATCATTCAGCCTATGTCTTAAGCTAAAGGAAGTAGCCAATAAAGATGGTCAACAAGATTTATGTGATAAACGGAAACATGAGTTTGAAAGTCCCATTCTAATCTAAAAATTTCCAATGCATCTTTGAATATCACATACTAAATACGTAGGAATTAGAAAGTGAATATTTTTTCACGCCTTAAGGATATCTATCAACAAAATAACTCAATGAACGAAATCCAACTACCCCCAATAAAATTCATAATTTTAACACAACTGTGAATAACACTTTAGTAATACCTGAATCCCTCTTCCTTCTTCTATTCATAATACTTTTTCAGGATATAATAATGTAGAGCAATAAAGCATCTATAATGTAGTCAAGGCAATATGAAGATTATGATCTAGTATTGTAAATGTTAAAAAGGATGATTTACTTTGTTCAAACATGCGATTCATGAAACTGATCTTTAACTTGAAAACACTTACAAAAAAAAAAAGAGAGCAAAGGCAAATAAAATGCAGATTTCAAGCTTACCAATCATCTCTTCTTTCATCTTTTCTGTTTTTTTCCTACAGCCAATGATTCCAAAAAATGAATGAACTCCCTAGCTAGGTCATTGAAGATTCTAATTCCAATATATTTTTCATATCTGCAAATTTTTTAATTTATTTTTTTAAACAATAATTTCAGGATAAAAACAATTACAAACATGTATAATGTTGATACATAAATGAGTTTGAAATAAGTCTACAAAGCGTGGTCCTCATTCCCTATTGCTCGTTCTGCCACTACAAATAACCAAGTAGGCCATCCTGTTGACACCTATCTCCTTATGTAGCTTTAAGAACACTACCCATCCTTGGGTTTTGACTAACAACATACTCCATCTTCTCTTGCTTCCTATCCAAATTCTCACCATGCAATCCAATCAAACCATTACTTGTTTATCAACCAAAATTGTCCTCCTTTTGTTGTTATCGTACCAATCCTTTGCTTTATACCTTTCTTCCCTCATCAAAGAAGTAGCCCTTGATATTTTAACATCTAAGGTGGTTTTGGTCTAAGGCCTCTCTGTAGGACTATCCATACTATCTTCAATAGCAGAAGTCTTAACAACAAATACACCAAAACCAAACCTCAACGAAACCTTCTATAATTCTTCTTACAGTCATTAACTATCCTTCATTCCCTTATGAATTATATTTTTCCAAAATTATCCTTATCATCCATTCCCATCAAACTAAAAAAGCCTAGAAACTCAACTAAAAACTAAAATCCTAATATCCCATCCAAATTCTAATTAATAAAAAATCCCATTTCTTCACTGACATTTAACCGAACGAATATAACCAAGAACCCATTTTTGTAAAAAACCAACAAAGATGCAAACTTTACCAAAAAATCCAATATTCATGTCAAAAGCCATCTTATATATGAGGTAATATTAATCAGAAAGATAAAAATATGATCTTCGAACTACTAATTTCACAATATGATAGCTAATGCTACATAGCATTCTTGCTTTTGTCTCTTTTCATTTTTATTTTTATCATAACGTATAAATATGTGGATCTATTACTAGATATAAATTTAAATAATCACCATCAATCTTTTTTATTTAGGTACTGGTCATCTAATTGAATCTGTCTTATTTTAAAGAGAAGTCCTAAGTTTGACTTAGATATCTTTAAATAGTAAATTTTAGTCTACGAAACCAGATTTAGGTTCAAGAGTGCGATTATGTATAAAAAAGGTTATAGCACCCTTACAATGTTCATCTAAAAGATAGTGCCGGTTTGATTTCAAGTTATCCAAATCTTAAAATATCTTTGTAAATTTACTAGATAATTTAATTATTGAAAATTGATCTTAAAATTACTCAAATAGTTTGGTAACAATTTAAGATAATTTTCTCACTTTATGAGTATTTATAGATACTAGTATCACATTTTGAAAAGGCTTTGTCATTGGATTGATTAATATATTTTTTTCAAAAAATAATCAGTAAAATCTTTCAATAGTTTGGTTAAATTTATTTTAATGTACATCTCCCAATAATTTAGTAAAATTTTATTGTAAAATTATTTATAAAATTTATTTTAAGAAAATTCATTAAACCTTCTAATAATTTGGTGAGATTTAATTCAAGATTTAAATCCTTCAATAGGTTGGTATGATTAAAACAAAATAATTTATTTTTTCACAAAAATTAGATTATGAAATTCTTTAATAGTTTGGTAGAAATTCATATTTTTTTAGAAAAAATTTAAACGCATGAAAATTTTTTCAATAGTTTGATAGGATTTATGAATTTATTTAAATTTTTTTTTATTTTTAAGAAAAATCAATTAAAAAAACAAAATTTAAACAAAAATAAATTAAATAAAAAAAAAAGTTACCAAAGGCTTAGATGCGGCTTGGCTTGGCCAAGAAACAGATTGGCTTCAAGCACAAAAGATGGCTAGAATGACTGAGCTAGGTCAACTTGGCTCAGCTTGGGAAGAGTTGCTAGGAACTTGGTTAAGAATTGGATGGCACGCGGGATGGGTCAAGATATGGAAAAACATGTGGATCTTGGGAATCATGGAAGCTAAAAAATGGCTCTATTTTACACTGGTATAAAAGCAAGCCCCCAATCCTCTATTTTCTTCTCAAAATTTCTTACACACTCTAATGTTTTTTTCTCTACTTATCTCTTTAACAAATGAAGAACATGATGGCCAAATAGTTGAAATTGCATTAGATTATGGGAAATTGCATTGGAAATTATGTTTTTTGTCAAAATTCTACCAAAAATTTCAACAACTTTTAGAAAATTTAATCAGAATTTGTAAATTTCCAGATAAATTAAAAAAAAAACTCCAAAACACTAAAATAGACCTCTTTGCCTTTTAGATTTTATACTCTCTAACTTTCTAACATTCCCTAAAAATCTTTAAAAACCTTATTGCCAGAAAAAATACTCTTTTAAACTATGATTTTGTTGTATGATTTTTGCCTATTCTCTTCGTATATTCTTACTCTACCTTGGAATGGGATTTATATAGGGATCCAATGCCATTAAATTTTAAAAGAACAAATTCAACCAAATCCTTGAATTTGTTATGATTTAATCCTTTGTAATTTGTTTTGGTTTGATTTGTAATTTTTCTTTTTCATTAAAATAATGGTGAAAGAAATCCTAAAATCATTCAATCTGCCATTGACTTTCTCTTATAAAAATCCCATGATTTGGTTTTCATTTTGACCCGATTGGATTTCTAGGATTAATGTCAAGATCTTTCCATGATTTTCCTAGATTTTCAATAAGTTTTTTCTCTTCCTTTTTATTTGTTAATAAAAATTATATACTTGGACTCAAAGCCCAATCAATAATTAAACAGTTTAAAGATGAATCAATCTAAAATCCAATAGGCAAATATCAAATTTGAAGATCCAACAATTTAATTAAAACACTAAGACGAAATAGGGCATCTATAGTTGTCTATTTTTGCACATTCTTGTGAAGCGAAAATGATACAAAGACATAGATAACTATTGCATCCAGTTCATCTCAAGCAATTTTTAAAAGAATCCTTTAAATAAAGGCATACAACTTTAGAAAAATTTTAAAAAACGCTTCTAAACAGAGGTATAAAACTTAAAAACTTCAAATAACTCATTTAAATAGAGGCTTAACAACTTTTAAAAGATTTTAAATGGCTCTTCTAAGTAGATGCTTAAAAACTTTAAAAACTTTAATTATGAAATGGGCTCCTCTAAACAGAGGCTTAACACTTTAAATATTTTAAAAGTGTTTATTTCTTCAAAAATTAAAATTTTACCTTATAAATTTTTACTCCATCGAGAATTTGAATTTTTTTCATTAAACAACCTTCACACTTACATTCTCCATGTTGGATCTTGCAACATCTCTGTTCTTAGTACATACACTGGATATTTCTATATGCAATTTATGTAATGCAAATGTTAATTAATGAATTTTGAATTATGGTACACAGGTTCTTAATACTCTTATTTTTAAATTCCAAACTCTTCAAGTTTTAGACAATCAACTTTATTCTTTATCATTCAAAGTGAGCACCCACTTTCTCCTTTTAGGGAAATATTCTTTTTATTTTCATAATCAATGTCCTTACTAGGCTTTAAATGTTTCATCTTTGCCTTTATCACTTTCAAATCCCCAAGGAAACGTAACAGTCTTTCATGACATTATTCAATTATCAATCATTATCCTAATTTCAAGATGTATGTAAAATGCAAATCATACATTTATTCTACTCATCACAAGGCATTTAAGAAGAAAAGAAAATGAAATGACTAAAATGAGATGTAGACAATATAATGAAATGAATATCTTTTTATTTGGAAAAAAAAAATTTACAAGTGACAACTTTGGCAACTAGATAAGGTAAAAAGGCAAAATTACAAAGATGGCTATTTGGGACAACTCTGGTAACTAGACAATGTAAATGAGTAGAATTATAAAGATGGTATTTAGGATAATAATGCCGTGGAATGACCAATTAGATAATTATGACAACATATATTAGATTCTTATAAAAAATTCAACCATATGATGCCCTCGACATTTTAGAGCTTTTCGAAATATGTTAGCCTTTATGCGAAGAACTCCCCACATGGTGTTGTACTCTCCTTATCTAAGTCATCTCTGTAGATTTTCAATTTAGATAAACCTTTTTTTATTCAAATCGTCATTTTGGATTTTCAATTAAACCCTTTTTTTTTAAAGTAAAATACTTCTTCACAACATTAGAATTTATGGGGTTAGATAAATCATCTCCATCCATCTCCATTAAGATTAATGCTCCATCCAAAAAAGCCTTTTTCATGACATATGGCTCTTCATGATTTGGGGTCCATTTCTTCCATTGTCATGCCAATTTAAAAGAATTTTTTTCAACATTAGTTTTTTTTCTTGAAAATGACAAGGTTGGACTTTTTTGTTAAGAGCTTTCATCATCTTTTTTTGACATAATTGACCATGGCATAGTGCTACCAGTCTCTTCTCTTCAATTAAATTTAATTACTTATAGTGCTCTTGAATCCATTCGACTTTTTTCAATCTCACTTCCCTTAGGACTTTCAAAGATAAGAGTTTTATTTTCACCTGTAATACAGCTTCCATCACATAAACAAAAAAAAGGTTTGCCCTAGTAGAGATGCGTATTGATGTCCAATAAATGTGTAATGCAAAAGGTAACTTATCATACCAATCTTTATAAGTTTTGGCTATCTTCTTAAGATTTCTCTTGATATTTTTATTCACTACCTCTATTACCCTATTCTTTTTTGGATGGTATGGTGTTGAGTTATAGTGGGCACATATCTCTTTCACTATCTTTCTATTTAAGTTTTTGGCATTATCCGAGATGATATTTTATAAGAATCTATATTTACAGATTATTTTCCTCTTTATAGACTTATAGACCATCGATCGTGTCAAATTTGTATATGAAGCTGTTTCAACCCATTTTGTAAAGTAATCAATCATCACAAAAATGAATCTATTACCATTTGATGCCTTAGGGCTAATAGGACCAATAACATCTATGCCTTACATAGAGAACGGCTAAGGTCGTGCCAAAACATGTAAAATAATAGGTGGAGCATGAATCTTGTTAGCATAGATTTGATATTTGTGGCACTTTTGAGTATAGTCAATTCAATCACTTTTCATTATTAACCAATAGTACCTAGCTTTCATAATCTGTCTTACCAACATATGTCCATTCGTATGTGCCTCACATACCTCATCAGATACATTGTTAATAATCTTTTTTACCTCAGCTGCATTTACACATTGTAATACCACCTAATCTCTATTTCTTTTGTAAAGAACATTACCATTTAAGAAGAAACCCATAGCCAATCTCTTTATGACTTTTTTATCATTATCTGTTGCTTGATTTGGATACCATTAATTCTTTAAATACTGCAAGATATCATAATACTAGTGTTTTCTATCTTTCTCCTCTTTCACATTGGTGTAATGTACTAACATATCTTTGACATCTAATTTAATAGGCTAAATCTTAGTATTGTTATCAACCCGAATATTGTGGTTAGAGTAGCCAAAGTAACTACAATCTGATTCTTTTCATAAGGCAAATGTTTAAATTAGATTACTTTAAATTGTTTGATTAGCTTTGAGATATACTTATGATATGTGATAAGTTTTAAATCTCTTATCTCCTATTCTCCTTTCAATTAATAAGTGACTAAAGATGAATCCCCAAACACCTTCAATGCTTTAATCTTTCTATCTATAGCAGCTTGCAAACACAGGCTTTATATTTTATTATATTATTGATGCAATTGAAATCCAACCTCGTCATAATGGGATAATAATGTCTTTCAAGAGATATCAGAATTACTCTAATCCCCATGCCTTAAGGCATTAACAGCTACATCGAATTACATTTTTCAAGACTTCTCATTATTATCTTTTTTTTTCTAATTTAGAGATGGCCATTAAATTTTCATTTAAAAAATCAAGCCTCTTTAGGTCATAGCTTTCAGTAGCACGATTTGTAAGAAATTCTGCTATGGTACTTCTTTTAATTACTTTCTGGCTTACACATACGATGTTATACTCTAAGAGAAGCATTTGCTATCTTACAATCTATCCAAACGATAAAGGCTTCTCAAAGATGTAATTGATTAGGTCTAATTTTGCTATAAGCCAAGTGGAATGATAAAGCATATATTGCCTTAGTCTTTTAGTTGTTCAAGTTAAAGCATAACATATTTTCTCTAATGACGAATACTTGGACTTATATTTTGTGAACTTCTTACTTAAATAGTAAATAACTCTTTCTTTTTTGCCAGATTTGTTTTGTTGACCTAGCACACATCCTATTAACCCTCATTCGGTATGACCAAATATAAAATTAAAGATATCTTTAGAGCAGGTAGTATCAGCATTGAAAAATTTGATAAATACTGCTTAAATTTATCAAAAGTCTTTTGGCATTTTTTATTCCATTCATCAAGATAGTTCTTTTAAAGAAGCTTTAAGATGTGATCAAATTTAAAAGTAAGTTGGAAAATGAACCAAGAAATGTTATTCAATTTGCCTAGAAAATCTTAAACTTTTTTTAACGTGTTTGGAGGAGATAAATTTTGGATAAGACATATCTTATCTGGATCAACTTTAATCTTTCTTTCACTAACCATAAAGCTTAACAGCTTCTCTAGCTTACCTTTAAATGTACATTTGGACGTATTTTGCTTGAGTTGAAACTTTCTTAGCTTTTTAAATAGTTTTTTTTAGGTTGGCTACATGATCTTTTTCTTTATGAGATTTTGTGATCATATCATCCACATATACTTTGATCTTCTTATGTATCATAGTGTGAAAAAGTGTCACTATAGCCTTTTGATAAGTTGCCTTAGCATTTTTCAATCCAAAAGGCATAACTTTATAACAGAAAGTACCCCACATGGTTACAAAAGTGGTTTTGTCCATATCATCTAAGGCTATCTCTATCTAATTATAATATGAGAATCCATTAATAAAAGAAAAGACACAGTGCTTGGTCATGTTTTCCACCAATGTGTTAATATGAGGCAAAAAAAAAATTGTCCTTTGGGTTACCTCTATTCAAATCATGATAATCAATGCACATTTGTATCTTTCCATCTTTCTTAGGGTTAGGTATTATGTTAGCTATCTATTCTAGATATTTGGTCACTTACAGAAAGCATACATCAAACTGTTTTCTTATCTATTCTTTAATCTTTAACAGTATTTCAAGCTTCATTTATCTCAACTTTTGTTAGACTAGTCTACAGTATGGCTTCAAAGGTAACCTATGCTATACTATTTTAGTGCTAAGCTTGGGCATATCTTGATATAACTAAGTAAACATATCCACAAACTCTCAAAACATATCCTTTAATCTTTGTCTATTAGCTAATGAAAGTGATGTGTCATCTTTAACCTCTTTTTTGTTCTTATCATCCCTTAAATATATCAATTTAGTGACTTGTTGATGAGGTTCAATAGATTTATTCTTTTGTTCAATTAATCTAATTAGGTTTAGAGGTAAAATGTATTCCTTAGAGTCATCTTCAGTGTCAAGTTTATTAGCATTAATTAAATTTTTAAAATTAAGTCCCTGATTGTTATCATAATTATCTTCATATTTATTTGAGGACTCGAAATTGAACGAAATGGGTAATATTGGTAAAATACTTTGGCTTGAAGACAATGGAAATTGAAAACAATAGAATAAATGAATGAAAATGCATAGTCTTAATTTTTTATTAGAATAATAAATGATAAATGGCCAATGCATAAAAGACCATCCCAATGCTTTTAGGCATAAGTAATTGAGAGTTATAATTACATTGGATAAGTATCAAGGATAACAGGCATCTCGATGAAACTCCAATTCTTCTACTCATAGCCTGATGAATATTGGGTAGACAAACATTCTTCTTTCTAGCCACTTTCATCTTCTTCACCTATCACCTAAATAGATAGTTCAATGAAAGCATTTTTCATGCTTAATTCCTCCTTAACAATTTCTTTTAAACCCGGATACATGTACCCTTATGCTCTAAAAGTGTCATATAGGTACGAAATGACCATCGACACAATCCTTGATATTTTTTTTTTCATTTTATTATCTTAAATTCTTTTTATCTTTTATACATCAATCTCATATCCTAAGCCTAATCTTTTACTGTTGTCCACTATCACCAGTGGCTCTTTTATTCATTGTAAAATTTTACTTAACTTAACTCTAGGATACCAACCCTTATTAATGATCTAATTAACCATGATCTTAATGAAATTTAGTTGGTGTAATTTGGATCCCTCACCCGTAGTATTGACAAGCTTGAAAGTTCAATAAAAACACTTCAATGATTCCTCTACAGCTTTTAAATAAGAAGCATTCACAGACTAAGTCACCATTAAATCTTCTTTTTCAGCTATAATCACTAGTTGGCCCTTAACGTTGAACTTGACTTTCTAGTGTAAGAAAAAAGAAATATCACTTGCCATGTGGATCTATGGCTTGCTCAATAAATAGTTGTAAGATATAAAAATATCCATCATCTAAAATTTTATATTGAAAGTACATTGCCCAATCTATAAGGGCATTTCAGTATCTCTCAATACCTCATGTCTAGTCCCATACAAAACTCAAACGATCATCTGGCTACTCTTTATGTGGGACGTATCAATAGGTAGCCTTGCTAAGGTGGACATAGACATAATATTAATAGTAGAACCATTGTCAATAAGTACTTTAACTATAGTGTTACTTTTGCATTTAACAATAATATGTAAAGTCTTTGTGCTTCCTCTTCCCTCATAATGAATCTTATCATCGTTGAAGGTTATGTAATGTGGCACTACCAGATTTTTAACCAAATGATTCACATATTCCATAGATACATTATACACCATATAAACTTGATTTAATACCTTTAACAAGGTGTTACAATATAGTTTCAAATTTAATAGCAATGATAATAAAGAGATTCTAGCCAGCATCTTATTTAACTACTTCACCATAAAATATTCACTATGCTTTACAAGCTTAAAAAATTCATAAGCTTCCTTATCAGTCATTGGCTTTTAACTATCCTTCACGAGAATTAGTTTTGGCTTAACTAGTTTGTCCATAGCTATTGCTCTCTAATTTATTGCCATTTCCACCATTTTTAAGTATAACATTTTTCGCTCTGAGTTATGCACCCACACCAGTTATATTGGCAGCATCTAACTTGGATGTGGTCTCCTCTTGTCTTTAGACCATGACTTTACAATCGTATCTCCATGATGTAGCTTTCTCATTTTTATAAGGGAAAGGGATTAGAACCTTGAATGTCACTGCTTTAGGGATAAGTTTGTCTATAATTAACTTTGGCTTCTCACCATAATAAATGGTTATTGGTTTTAGCACCCATTTTAATGATTTATCAATCATAGACATGTCAGTACTTTTTAAAGTTTCTCCCTCTTCATAAAGTTTAATTTGATAAGAACCCATTAATTTTTGTACTTTTTCATGAAACTGCTTGCAAGTCTCAATAAAATAGCTTTAAGCCCCATTATGGTACTTACACTATTGATTTAGTACACATTGCTCACAATAAGTATATGGGTCTACTATTATGGAATTGGTTGATATGGGAAAGATGAGGTATTATTTATGGTGAGGTAGTATATAGAGTAAATGGATTATAGATAAAGAGGATAACTTTTGAATAGTTACCTTTTGAAACTCACAACATGAGTTTCACTATCTTTTTTTAGGCATTCTCTTAGCAATGAATGATTTTTTTCTTTCAAGCTTACCATTTTTTATGACATTTTCAATGATCTCACCTCAGATCACCATATTAGCAAAAATTTTGATTGCATTTCATATCATCTTTTCATAATAGGGCAACTATCGAGTGCTCACAAACAAAATAGTTGTTTTTTTTTTAGTTAAGGGTAGTCAGATTTGAGCAACTATGTCCCACCACTTTTGGGCATACTCTTTAAATGATTCTGTAGCCTTATTTTCCATAATCTGTAAATAAAAGTGATCAAAAGTTAGATCTATAATATGATAGTACTAATTGATAAAAGTGTGGGCTAATTCTTTTTATAAATAGATGCATGTTTTATCCAATTAGACGTACCACATTGTAATAGAACTAGTCAAGCAATCTTAGGGCACATTAATGAGCAGTTTCTCATTACTGGTGTAAGTTGCCATCTTTCAATAGTGCATTGTAACATGTGTGATAGGACATTTCATATAATCATACTTTTCAAACTCTGGTATATTAAAATTTGAAAGTATAACCACGTCTAAAACTAAACAAAGCCTAGCTATATCCATGGAACTGTAAAAATCAATTCCTTGTACAGCTTTTAATCTCTCATCAAGCTTGTTCATCTTTTTATCTACCTTTAATCCCTTAAAGACTTAGCCACTTTCAATTTTAGCTTCTCCTTTGGATCATCCAAATTAGGAACTTAGACTAGTTTAATAGCCTTTTAAATGAAGACAATGTTGATATAGCTTTAGACATTCCCTTAGCTTAGTGTAGGTGGCATTCTTGAGTAAGTATAACCTTGTAGGAAATGCAAATTGTTGTAGTGGAATGCTTTGAATGGACTAGGCCAGATATGGGCTATAACCAGAATGATATAAAAGGTTAGCAACATCCTACAAATGATGGTCTTTAAAGCT
This sequence comes from Durio zibethinus, assembly GCF_047325235.1. Classification (NCBI taxonomy): domain Eukaryota; kingdom Viridiplantae; phylum Streptophyta; class Magnoliopsida; order Malvales; family Malvaceae; genus Durio; species Durio zibethinus. Next base: position 11,561,807 of record NC_143171.1, read on the forward strand.
AATATCTTCTTCTACTAACTTTTCTTTATTCAACTTGCCCAATACTTCAAAGATTTTGTTCAATTTCCTTTTAATTTCCTCTTGAGCCCTCTCAAATTTCTCAACACTGCTTGTATTGTCTTGCTCAATTCTTCTGGCTTGAGTTTGAGTATTATACTGGTGTTGAATTAGTCAAGCTATCTTTAACCCTTGTGTACCATAATCTTATGAACTAACATGATCCAAAAATTATTTATGAATGAATGAATGCAATGCATGAAGAAATATTTTCCCTTTAAAGATTTTTAACAAAATGAGCTTTCATTTATTTCAAAAAAGTCCTAGATGTCCAATGGGTTCCATAAAAGCTTTTGTTGAAAATATCTTTGGGTCAAGTATGCTATATAATATGTATGCATGTTTTACGAATATGTAAGAAAAGAAAAGTAAATAAAAAAATTAGTTAATTATCTTAATATAAAAAAATAAGCATGTTAGCAAAACAAATACAATAGCAACATGATTTTAAACTTTAGGTTGATTTTAAATGGTAAATGGAATATGGCTCTACCTACAAGTTAAGTTTATAAGGTTAACTATATGTAGTTTGAGTTAACTCTAAAAGGTTCTCAAATTGTTCCTTACATAACTATCCATTACAGGCTAGTAAGGCACCTCAATCCTCACCCATTATAGGCTATAAACGGTATGTGTTTAATTTGAGTGAGAGTATTTCTCTAACCCTTGTGGAGACATGAAATCTCACAAAAGTATAGACACTTTACTACTTCTGAAAGGACAAAGCTCAGATGTAGAGTTCATATTATACATGTGCAAATGAATAACATATATGATTTAAAAATAAATAAATAAAATACAAACAAGAAGAAAAGTTCTTAAATTTATTAAGTTAGGCTTAGATAATAACAAATCATTTACTAGCCTAACTTTTAGTATCCCTAGTAGAGTCACCAAACTATCATAACTTATAGATTCGTAGACTTATTACTAGGCATAAATTTAAAGACTCGTCACCAATCCTTTTTGTTTAGGTGTGATTGGCCACCTAACTGAATCTATCCCATTTTAAAAAAAAAAAGTCTCAAATTTGACTTAGGTATCTTTAAGTGTTAGATTGTAGTCTACGAAACTATATTTAGGTTTGAAAGTACGATTACACATGAGAAAGCTTATAGCACCCTCATAATGCCCATATAAATGATGATACTAGTTTGATTTAATGTTATACAAGTCTTAAAATATCTTTGTAATTTTACCAAACAATTTAATTATTGAAAATTGAATTTAAAATTACTCTAATAATTTGGTAGCAATTTAAGATAATTTACTTAACTCAAGAGTATTCATGGAAACTAGTGCTCACTTTGAAGAGACTTCATTATCAGATTCATTAATATATTTAATTCAAAAAATAATCAATAAAATCTTTTTGTAGATTAGTAAGATTTATTTTGATGTGATCTCTCAATAATTTGATAAAATTTTATTGTAAAATTATTTATAAAATTTATTTTAAGAAAATTCATCAAACCTTCCAATAATTTGGTAAAATTTAATTCAAGATTCAAATTCTCTAATAGTTTGGTAGGATTAAAATAAAATAATTTATTTTTTCACAAAAATTAGATTATGAAAATCTCTAATAGTTTAGTAAATTCATATTTTTTTAAAATTTAAACCCATGAAAAATCTTCCTATAGTTTAGTAGGTCACCTAACTAAATCTATCCCATTTTAAAGAGAAATCTCAAGTTTAACTTAGGTATCTTTAAATGGTAAATTCTAGTCTACAAAACCATATTTAGGTTTAGGAATGCAATTACATGTGATAAAGATTATAACACTCTCACAGTGCATAACCAAATGATAGTACCATTTTGATTTCAAGTTATCTAAACCTTAAAATATCTTTGTAATTTAATCAAATAATTTAATTATTGAAAATTAATCTTAAAATTACTCCAATAATTTAGTAGTAATTTAAGATAATTTTTTCACCTAAAAAATATTTATGGAGACTAGTGTCTCACTCTAAAAAGGCTCTGTCATTCGATTCATTAATATATTTTATTCAAAAAATAATTAGTAAAATCTTCTAATAGTTGGGTAAGATTTACTTTGATGCAAATCTCCAAATAATTTAGTGAGATTTTATTGTAAAATTATTTATAAAATTTATTTTAAGAAAATTCATTAAACCTTCCAATAATTTAGTAAAATTTAATTCAAGATTTAAAATCTCTAATAGTTTAGTAAGATTGAAACAAAATAATTTATTTTTTCACAAAAATTAGATTATAAAATTCTCCAATAATTTGGTAGAATTCATATTAAAAAAAAAATTAAAACCTATGAAAAATCCTTCAATGGTTTGGTAAGACTCATGAATTTTAAAAATATATATATTTTTTATTTTTGAGAAAAATCAATTAAAAAATAAATAAAATTTAAACAAAAATAAATTAAATAAAAAATAAAAAAAGTTCCTAAAGGTTTTGATGTATCTTGACTTAGCCAAGAAATAGCTTGGCTTCAAGCACAAAAGCTAGCTGAAATAGGTAAACTATGATGGATCGGCTCAGTTTAAAAGGAGTTGCTTAAAACTGGCTTACAAATCGAATGGCATGGTGGCTAGGTTAGGATATGGAAAACACATAGATCCTGGAAATTATGGAAGTTAAAAAATGGCATCATTTTACACTGGTTTAAAAAAGCCCTCAATCTTCTCTTTTCTTTGACTTGCACACTTTCTTTCTAGAATGTTTTTTCTCTATTTATCTTTCTAACGAATAAAGAACACGATGGTCAGCCAGTTGTAATTGCATTGAATTCTTGGAAATTGCTTTAGAAACTGATTTTTTCATTGAAATTCCATTGAAAAAATTCAAAAGTTAAGTGAAAATTTAACTAGAATATGAAAATTTTTAGATAAATTCCAAAAAAAATCCTACAAAACAACTAGAACGAACCTATTTGCTTTTTGGATTTATACTTTCTCAATTTTTCCAAATTCCCCAAAAATTTTCAAAAACCTTACTACCAGGAAAGATACTCTTTCAAACTATGATTTTTTTTTGGTATGATTTTTGCCTATTCTCTCCATATGTGCTTGTTGTGCCTTGGAATGAGATTTATATAGGAATCCAATTCCCTTCAATTTTGGAAGAATTAATTCAACATAATCCTTTGTGATGATTTGATCCTTTATAATTTAATTTGATTTGTGATTTTCCATTTTCATTAAAATTAGGATCAAAGAAATCCTAAAATCATTCAATCTGACGTTGACTTTCTCTTATAAAAATCCCATGATTTGTTTCCATTTTAACCCTATTGGATTTCTAGAATTAAACCCTTTCATGATTTTCTTAGATTTTTAACACCTTTTTTCTCTTCCTTTTTTTTTTTGTTAATAAAAATTATATACTTGGACTTAAAGCCCAATCAATAATTTAGTTTAAAGATTAATTAATTCAAAACCCAATAAACAAAAATTAAAATTTGAAGATCCAACAATTTAATTAAAACACTCAGACAAAATGGAATGTCTACAATTTTCTTAAATATAAAAAATTAATTTAGTCATAAACAAAAGTAAAAAAAAAAAAATATTGTTAGCCTAAGTTGAAAAAATTGAAAAGCATAATTTTGATTGAAAACAAAGAAGCATTTATTGTAGCAATCAAATAGGTAATAGAAAAAAAATTCTAAAAAAGGAAGTCTTTAACTTCAAATAGTTCGTACATAGAACTCCTACAAAGCCCCCATAATTTTATGCCTTTATCTTGTTCTAATACTTGAAAAATTAAAAAAAAAAAACAAAAAGTGTTAAACATCAAATGCAAAAAATGAAAAAAGAAAGCTGAAAGAAATATGTAAAAATTGATTCTAAACAACCCAAATCTACTGGCACATCCTAAAGTTGTTAGGAAATCTAAGTCGTTGGAAACAAATAGCAATGAGAAAAGAGTAAAATAGTCAAATTTCAAGTAGTTTGAAGTGAAAGAAATGAAGTATTTCTAGTTTGAAACTACAAGTTTTAGGTTGGATCAACTTTTCAAGTTAACTTCAGAAAATCCAACCCAATAGGATAAGGAATCAAGAGAATCTTAAAGTATTTTTTTTAATAAAAATTTGTTGCCAACAAGCAGTCGTTGATGGTGGAGGAAAGGCAACTGAAATTTCTTTTGAGAAGTTAATGAATTAGTGAAAATTTTAGAAAGAAAGGCAAAAGATGAAAAATAAAAAAAAAATTATTGTTTTTGTATTGCACCTAAACAATGCATGTAAGAAGGAAAGGAAAGAAAAAATTTTGAAGAGAAAAAAAGAAAAAAAAAAGGGTGATAGCATATGGCAGGTCATATGAAAAATTAAAATGATCAAATTTTAAGTAATAAATTTATTACATTTAATTAAAATTTATTTAATATAAAAAATAATCATTTAATAATAAATATTTTTATTTGGGTCAACTAATTAAAATGAGATTTTTTTGTCAAAAAAGTTTAAGATAAGAAAGGCTTTGTATTAATTTAGTACTGTTATTGCGGTTGGAAAAATTGGAAAAAATGTGTTTAAAAATGATAAGTATTGTTAAAAATTTCAAGTGTTTAATATTAGTGTGAAATATTTTATGATTAATTGAAATGCTTAAAAAAATATACATTGAATAATAAATATTAAAAGTATGAGATAATATAATAATTTTTTATCCCAAAAGTTTTTTTTACTATAAAAATATTTATTAGGTAACTTTTGGTTTAAATTGCAAAACAAAGCTTTTAAACTAAAAAGTCATAATTTTTATTGTTTAACATTGAAATGAGATTAAAAAAATAGCTCTTAAATATAAAAATTACTTTCAAGAATAATTCTAAATCAAGTATTTTTGATTTTAAGATTAGAGTAGATTACAAATTTAAAATAACTATTTTTAAATTTATAAATTTACAAATCACTATTAAATGGTATTAAACCTCAACCTATATTTTATAAGCAAACTATTCTAACTGGCCAATCAAATCATCTCCTTAGTTGAAGTAAGAATTCAAAGCTTCATTGATTCAATCATGGTTGGAGGATTAAAAAACATTGGCTTTTTTTTTTTTTTTTTTGCTAATAAAAAAGAGTAAAATACCTTAAGAGTCACTAAATTATTGGGTTCTTTTTTAAATGGTAACTAAATTATTTTTTTTTTGTTTTGATCACTAACATTTGAATTAGTATTTTTTTAAATCACTGTGATGTTAAATAGCAACGGTTGTTTGACCTGACATTACAAAAATTTAAAATTTGATGATGTGCATATAAAATAACCCAGATGGCATCTATGTAGGCTAAAATAACACAAATTAGTCCATAATGAATTTAAGGGTTTGGGGTTTCTGTGATTTGGGATTTTGAGTTATGTTACGAAGTGACTGTGATTTGAGGTTTATGGTTGCCATTTAAAGAGAAATAGCTGTGATTTGAGGTTTAGGGTTACCAAAGCTATGATTTGGTGAATGATTTTGGGTTTTTTTAGGTCATATATGATCATATTAGATTATAATGTTGGTGTTTATTTAGGGTTTGACCAGCGACGGACAAAAGGAAGCTTTGATTAAAAGGGGATGCTATGCTTATGTATGGTAAGTCTTTAACATATTTTTGTTATTTTTTTCATATTTGCCTACTACTGAATGGTGTAATTTAAATGGATTAGTTTAATTTTGAGTATTTAATATGGTTGTTATAGACATGTTTTTATTATGCTTTGTGAGGTGTTAAGTGTGATAAGTCATTTTTTAATACTTATATTCTGTTTAGTATGCTGAGTGAATTTTATCTGCTTATCTTGCATTGTGGAGGCATGCGGAGCCATGTTTGGTTTTGAATGCTTTTTTAGGCATGTGGAACCATGTTTGGGTTTGATTACACTTTGAGGCATGTGTACTGAATTGTCATTTAGTGAAAATTATTTAATTGAGTTAGTAATTGTGATGATATCCTTGACTTAATTTAGGCTCATATAGACTGAGTTCCGATGGCTTTTTTTTTTTTTTTCGATAAAGTGTTGTTTACATTCTTTGTATATGTTGTAGTCTTTTATATATTAATATATAATTTAAATGTAAAAAAAAACCAATTTTAGAGAACCAAAGAAGCGAACACATTGATATTGATAATCATGATACTATGTAACTTTTGGTTGGAAGTTGATATATATAAATGATCATATATCCCCATATTTTCAAATCTTGAAGTTGTCACTTAATTAATGAATATGTGAAAGATTTAATGCTAGAATAAAGGGGATCAAGCTACTGTTTACTTTTTTATTTCTAAGTCTCAACGTATTTTGTTGTTCAAATGTAGACTATATATGTTGACCACAGTTAAAGCTATTAGTATATTACATATTAGTTTAAAGCTATTAAATATAGATTAGTTATGTACTTTATGCCTAAATTAGATTAGTTTTCTAATTAATGTTTTAAACTTTGAAAATTCTTTCAAAGCCTAAATCAAACTACTTTTGAATTGTTATTCATTGTAGTGGTAAATTTGAGAATACTCTTATTATAAAGTATATTGGAATGAAGCTTGATTACTTTTATTTATGCCATGTAGATGCTATGTCTGAGCTTGAAATAAATGATATGATTGGAGAGTTACGTTATGTAGGCAACTAGGTATTATTGAAAAATACTTGGAAGAGCACTTAGTAATGATACTATTATAACTCTTATAATAGATTTTGATACAGTGAATATGGTTGCTTGCATGCCTAGAAATCATTACATTCATATTTACTTAAAGAATGGATCTATCATTAATGGATAAAATATCGATGATAGATCTAATTGTAGATCTGATGAGGATGAATCATAAGTGGAAATTGCTTTAGACACTGCAAGTGAAAGTGAAATTGATGTAGAAACAAGTTGTGAAGGTGTTAGTTTTAATTTAGAGGAAGATGAAGTTTTATTCAATGAACATGAAAATGATAGTGATAGTTTTGATTTTGCTTTTAATGAGAGTGATTATGATATGGATGATGATGATGATCAAGTATTTGAGGTTAATGTTAATTTAATAATTGATAGTGTTATGGGTCGAGGTGATGAAGCTAGTATTGGAATGGATAATGGGTTAGGTGTTGGAGTTGAAAGAGTAAGTGTTGAAAATGAAGATAGATCTGAATATGAAAAATTAGATTTTTTATACAGTGCGCATTAATCTGATTCTAAGAATGTTAGTAGATAGCCAAAATTCAATAGTGAAATAGATATGACAAATCCTAAGTTATAGAAAGGAATGTTATTTGTTAATAGAGAGGTATTGAAAAAAGCTATAAAATAGTATGACAGAAAAAAAATAGGTATAACATCAAGTTTAAAAGGAATGACAAAATAAAGTTAATATTGTAGGTAATGATGGGTGTTCATGGAAATTGTAGAAGGCAAAATTTAATGTAAAAGACCTATTGGATCTTACTTGGCAAATCAAAACTTATGTCCTTGAACATTTATGCCATAAGGACAAGAAAAATTGGAACATGACTTCTAAATGGATGGCTTAGCATTACTTTTAAAAGTTTGTGATTGATTTAAAGTATTCCTTAAGTTCCTCTCAAAAAAATGTCATGACAAACTTTGTGATTCATGTGTCATTGACAAAATGTTTTAGGGCTAAGCAAAAAGCACTTGAAGTTGTGTATGGAAATCATGAAGAACAATATTATAAGATTTATGATTATTTACAGGAGCTTGGCCAGCACTAAAGGGACCATTACAATATGTTATCTAGATTGCAGGTTATTTAAGAGAATGTATGTTTATTTATAAGCATGCAAAGATGAGTTCAAAGCTAGTTGCAAGTGTATTATTAGCCTTGATAGTTGCTTCCTAAAAGGGTATTATGGTAGACACTTATTGATAGCTATTGGGATTGATGCAAATGATTACATCTATTCACTAGCAATATGCCACTATTAAAAGTGAAAACATTGAGTCTTGGCATTGATTCTTGCTATTGCTAAAAAATGATTTTGAGATTACAAATTCTTATCACTAGACTTTTATGTTAGATAAACAAAAGGTATGAAATTATTTCTTTTAATTTTTTATTGTTCTATTTTAAATATAAAATTGAGTTTAATCTTTCTAACTATGATTTATGGGCCTACTGTTTTACAGGGACTTGTGGATGCACTTCTAGATATTATGCCTAATGCTGAGCACATAAATTATTTTAGGCATTTATACACAAATTTCAAGTTAAACCCCGAAAAAAAAAAAAAAACAACATTGAAGGATTGCTTATGGAAAGCTATTAGAGCTACCTACTTGAAAGAGTTTGAAGATGCAATGAGGGAAATGAACACTTTATCAACTAATGCACATAAATGGCTTGAAGGAAAAGATCTAGTTCATTGGTTTAAGTCTCATTTCTCAACAGTGGTCAAGTGTGAAATGCTTCTTAACAATCTATGTTAGTCATTTAACAAGTTTATGTTGGATGCAAGGGATAAACCAATCTTGACAATAATGGAGACTATAATGACAAAATTGATGCAAAGAATTGCTTTGAAGAGTGCAGCAACTAAAAAGTATCCAAGACCATTATGTCTTAAAATATAACAAAAGTTAGATCAAATTATCTTAGAGTTAAGTAGGTGTTGGCCAAAACATGCTGATGGTCCGAGTTACCAAGTTGCATGTGGTCCATCAAATTAGTGTATGGTTGACCTTGAGTTATATACTTGTTTATGCAAAAAATAGGATCTCATTTGCATTCCATGTATGCATGCAGTTTCACCATGTTTCTAACTAAAGAAATACCTAAACATTATGTCGACCCATGTTACAGTAAAACCATATAAGTGAAAAACTATTCAAATTTCATTAGCCTTATTAAAGTTGCAAATCAATGGAGAACTATTGAGTTCCTGGAACCAATACTACTAACAACTATAATAAGGGCACCTGGAAGACCATATAAAAATAAAAGGAAAGAAATAGATGAAACAGTTGGAAATCAGTTCAAAATTAATAAAAGAATAGGACAACTCAATTGTAGGAAATGTGAAAAACCATGGCATGATTCAGGACATACAAAGGAATGGTTCAGGGTAATAACAGATTAAATTTAACTATTGTTGCTAGGGATTATATCAGTCAAACAAGAAAAAAAGTCTTAAAATCACCTATAAGTGTTTTGGTTTATTGGTTTATATTGACGCATAATAATATGAAACAAAATATAATAACTTGCTTTTATTATTTTGTTTTCCAAGTTAAAAGATCTATTTGAATTATTAATTAATAAGTTAATGGTATTATAACTACTAATTAGCCATCTTCAATAACTATTAGATAAATGTCTAATGTAAACAACTCTTTTATCTACTATATACAACCTTAAAATTTTCCTCATAAGAAAATAATTAATCATTTATTGAATTGATGTGTAGGGCTCTAGTTAAATACTTCAAACACCACAAAGTTTTCTCTCTAGATTCAATGGCTTTTCTAGATTTTGTAGACCTTTTTTACCTCTTGGGCCTTATAAACCCTTTCCACCTTTTGGACCCCTTTCACCTTTTGGACTTGCAAATATGGATAAAGGGAAGAGAAAGCTACCTAAATCTTCAATCAGCGTTCAATTGAACAAAAAAGCTACAAAAGGTCCAACAAAGCCAAATACCATGAAATGAAAAATATTACTAAGCCAATTATCAACAAGGTTAGCTTGGAAATAAGATTTTTTTTTTGTTTTTGTTTTTTTGTGTACATGATTAGTTTATTACTAGTATAAAGACTTTTTATTACTAGTATGTTGGAATGGTATATAATTTTTTTTTGTTGTTTAGGAGACTATTTTTTGTGTAAAAAACTAGTTTAAGGTATTGATCTAAAGTTCAACATACTGTCTACAATTACATATTGGTGCAAATGACTTTTCATTATTAATAAAGTCATGTTTATTTTCATTAATTCTGTTTTGGATTTCTTTCTGTTACTACCTAGAATTACATAGTAGTTTATTAGTTTGTTAATTATTTATTTATATTGTTATTGTTATTGGTTTGTCATATTGGTATTATTGCAACAACCTCAATTCAACACTGATCAAGGTTTAAACAAAAAATTAAAACCATGATATTAGGGGATCTATTAGTTTAGATTAAGATTGACAAAGATTTAAACAAAAAATTGCTCCTTTGATACAAATTTGATCTAAAGTACGTTACATAATTTGACCAGGATTAAGCATTGACCAAGATTACCATTACATAATTTGATTCAAAGTACATTTGATCAAGTTAATACATTTTGCCAATTGAAACAATAAACTAGTTAATACATTTTACCAGTTGCAGACACCCATCTGTGTTATGGGTTGACTAGGGTCGATTTTTGTTACTATTACTATTATTATTCTTGTATTATTATTTATTATTATATTATACTATTACAATATTATAGTATAGTATATTATATTATTTTGTTATTTTATTATATAGTATAGTATGGTATATTATTATTATATTATTATATTATATTTTTATTTTTATTCTCACTATTATTACTATTATTACTATTATTATTATTATATAGTACAATATATTATTATTATTATTATTTTATTTTTACTTTTATTTTTCTAGTTCTTTCCTTTTTTTCTAGATTTACGTTTGAATAAAAAAATTGAGTTTATAATCGAATAAGAGGGATCCAAGCTATTTGGTCAAAGAGTTTAATGCAGAACCAAATCACAAGACTTTTAATTCGATTCGAGAAAATTAGCAAGGATAAAAGTCTAAAATTATGCTCGGACAAAATCTATTCCCAGGATTCAAACCTGGTTGGTTTTGTCTGATCCTTAGAATTTCTACTGGACACTACTTATAAATTGGACAGATTACTGTAAAATAGGACACGATTGATTTGAGGAGAAAATGTCTGTTGTTTCAACTCTAAAAAAAGTCTATAGGCTGTAAGGTTTATGTGATTTTGGTTTCAAAGTTTTTAGGAGTTTTGGGTTTGGATTTGGGTTTCTGGAATTTGGATTAAAGATCTGGAAGGTTTCTAAAGGAATTTGAAAAAATCTAAAATTTTTTGGGATTTTTCTAAAAAAATCTAGGTTTTATGATAATATTTGAATTTTTCGATTGAATTTTTCGGTGATGTTAAATTTTTCGATGGGATTCCAATGACTTTTCTAGAAATTGATGAATTTCCAATTTTCGATTAAATGTTCTTAGTTTTTTTTTTTTTTTTCTAAAGAGAAATCAGAGTATTTTGGCTAGAGAGAGCAGAGGTCTCTTCAAAGGAAAAATACAGGACTTGGCTTTTATAGCATCCTAAAACGACACCGTTTTGAAGATTCCAAATCCATGCATAACCCAAATAGGATCCGCGTGCCACCCATAGTTTGACCCAACCTGATCATAGGTTTTTCTTTTTCTATTGCAATTTTATTTTTTGATTTTATTTTTTTTATATTTGAAGTCTTTTTATTTTTAGTTTTTTTATTCATTTTATTTTATTGGTTTTTATTATCTATTTTTTTATTGAATAAATTTTTATTTATTAAATGTTCTGTAAAAATAAAATTTTTATTTCTAGAAAATAATAAAAAAATAAAATAAAAAATTCTTTTCAAATAAATTCATGAATCGCACCAAATTATTGAAAGATTTTTCATGGATTTAAATTTTATGGAATCTACCAAACTATTAAAAAATTTCATAAATCAATTTTCTAAAACAATATTTTTATGCTACCAAACTATTGAAAGATTATTTATTAAATTAAATCTTACCAAACTATTGGGAAACTAAATGAATTTTCTAAAAAAATATATATTTTGTAAATACTTTTACAATAAAATATCGCCAAACTATTGAGAGATTTGCCTCAAAATAAATCTTACCAAACTATAAGAGGATTTTACTATTTTTTTTGAATAAAATAGATTAACAAATCCGACAACGAAGCCTCTTCAAGGTGAAAAACTAGTCTCTATGAATACTCTTGATATGAAAAAATTATTTTAAATTATCACCAAACTATTAGGCTAGTTTTAGGATTAATTTTCAATATTACATATTCTAGTAAATTACAAACATGTTTAAGGCTTCGATAATTTGAAATCAAACCGGTACCATCTTTTGATGGGCGTTATAAGGATGTTATAACGTTTCTTACATGTAATTGTACTATTATACCTAAAATCTGATTTTGTGGATTAGAATCTATTATTTAAAGATGCCTAAGTTAATTTTAAGACTCCTCTTTAAATAAGACATAATCGATCAAGTGGGCAATCACACCAAAATAAAAAAGATTAGTGGCAACGCTTCTAATTCATGTCTAGTGATAGGTCCATGGATCTATACATTATGACAGTTTGATGACTTCACTAGGGATATCGAGAGTAAGGCCAATAAATGATTTCTTACTATCCAAGCCTTACTTAATAAATTTGAGATTATTTTCTTTCTTTCCTATTTCTTTCTTTGTATTGCTTATATTCTGTTTAATTATTCATTGTATATATCTGTCATTCATCTGCATGTGTATAACATAAAGCTTTCTACCTGAGCTCTACCTTTAAGAGGGAGTGAAGTACCTATGCCTTTATGAGATTTTATGTCTTTATTTAGGCCTGCGAAACACTCTCACTCAAATTGAACCTATTCTGTTTATAGCTTATAATGGGTAAGGATCAAGGTGCCTTACTAGTTTGTGATAGACAATGATGTAAAAAACAATTTGAGAATCTTTTAGAAGTAATACAAATTGCATATAGCTAAATTTAAGAGCCTAACCATAGGTAAAGCCATATTCTTCCACCTTTTATAGTTAACCAAAAATCTAGGGTCATGTTGTTTGTTTACTTGTTTTTGTAGTATTTATTCTAACTAACTAATTTTTTGTCTTTTTATTTCTTTTCTTTTTTGTGCATATTCATAAATATACATGCAGATTGCATATTGTTCTTGCCCTGAAAGTATTTTCAACAAAAGTTTTCATGGAACTCGCAGAATGCTAGGTTTGCTCCTCCTCTATACTTTTCAAATGTAATTCGTCCACAGATGTGAAGATGGAGTCAAAAAATAGGTAACAAGAAGAAATATTATTTACCATCTGGTTATATCTCTACATTACCAAAAGAAGTTTGTTTGCTTCTTAAACAAAATGATGTGAAAAGCTTATCAGATATACGGAATACTATGGCTCCTTCAAGACAATAGGCTTTTTGTCAGAAGTTTTAGCATATTGCATATCTCTTGTCAATGAAGATTGATAACTCACTCATTAAGGCGATGGTATGGTTTGGGGTCTTTTTTATCATTGTTTCATCTTTAATGAAGTTGATTTGGTGCTAACAATAAATGAGTATTCAACTTTAATGGGTATGCATCCTTGGTATCCAAATAGAGTGTATATGAAGAAGCATAAATCAGGGAATCATAAGAAGCTTGTTCATATTTTGGGAGTGGAAGAAGAGCTCATAGATTCACATATTTGAGGAAAAAGAGAGCATAAGGGTATTCTATGGGAAATTCTTTGAGATTTTATTATCAAACATTTACATGATGATTAGGGAATGAGGCATTTGCTCTAGCCTTATATGGGATGGTTATTTTCCCTAAGATCTTAAGCTACATCGAGATAGAAGTGGTAGACTTATTTGAATAAATTGAAAAAGGATGTAATCTTTCACCAACTATATTAGTAGAAACCATCAGATTTTTAAACCTTTGTAGACAGAATGACAAAGCATGTTTTATGGGTTGCACACCACTACTGTATCTATGGATGATGAACCATTTTAACTATAAAAAAAGTGTTTCCTTCAAGCTTTATTTTCATAGTCAACATTCAATTGGGGAATTTTATGAGAGTAAATGACTGAAGGCAAAGACCCAGAAAGAATGAGAGTGTTTGCTGTAGAAGCTCACAACTTGTCAAATGAAATGGTTAGCTCCATGGATGAACCAAGAACTTATCTGGGCTGTAAGATGCTCTATATACCTTTGATGGTAAGGAGATAGTATGGAGCTAAATAGTTTATTCCTATGACATACAAGCTTAGCCAATTTAACTATTCATATAGAGTACTCAAAATTTTTTAGAAGATTGATAGCATAATCAAAGTCTGAAAGAAGCCCAAGAGGGTGAACCCTGGACCATTTACTAACAAAATCACTCAGTGATATCTAATTTGAAAAGCCAAAAAGAGCCAAGAGATCATGCCTATGATCAAGAAACATTACTAGTCAACGAACTAGGAGATGGGTTAGGTACCTTTAAAGTTAGAACTTACAATGAGGGAACATGAACCGAAAAAAAAGAAATTGAAACAACAAATTTTAAACTTCAAGAAAAAAAAGAATAATAGAAAGACAAAGCAAAAAAATTAGAAATTCAAGTCTACAAGATTTCTAAGGAATGTAACATGACTTAAAAGGTTATTAGGGAATAGGACGATGCCCTTAAGGAGGTGATGGAGCTATAACAAGAACACAAAAGGTTGTGCATACAGGTGCAGGCTAAAAAAATAAATAACATAGATCTAGCTTGTGAGAATGAAAAGCTAAAAAGAAAATGCTCTCAAATAGAAAATGATTATGTTGAAGCTTAGCATGAAAATGAAATGCTTAAGGAGTACATTCAGATGCTAAAACAAAAGTTGAATAAGCAAAGAAATCACATCATAGTACTCATCAAAAAGCACAAGAAATTATCATATCTGATGTGATTTGATAAGAGAGAAAGATTAGAAAGACGAAGGTATATAGAGCATCTTACAGTCCAGATAGGCAAAGTAATGATTAAGACGGGTGAAATGGCGAAGAAAGCTGAGACATTGAGAGCTTTGGTTATATCAATATGAGAGTATGGATAGTGACTACTGAAATTCATTAAGAAAGCCAAAGATTAATATGAGCAAGTTAAGTGCTTTTATAGAGGGAAAGTATTAGATTTGATATAAAACAGATTCTTATAAAATAAATGAAAGTTCACTTTTGTTGAAATCATTAAAGGGGTAAATATTTTTTTTTTTTTCATGCATTGCATCTCGTTCATTCATTCATTATCATATCATGATCATTAATTTTAAATTGTGATACTAAGGTGTAAGAATAGCTCAATATTTGTATGACACCCAGGCTAGAGCCAATAAGATAGGACAGGATAATGCAAATCATTTCGAAAGGTTGGAAAAGGCCTAAGAGATAATTGAGAGGTAACTAAGCAAGATTTTGAAAGCTCTAGAAAAGATAAACAAGGGAAAAGTAGTAGAAGAAGATATCTCATATAAAGTTACTAAGTCTTTGTATCCTTTAGGTTTCGATCCATATCAAACCTAAACCACTCCAAGCTTTTAGCCAGAATAGATTATGTTCCCAAATTATAGTTACCTAGGAATGCCTTATGCACCTAGTAAAGGGAATGTTTAGAGTTATAATAATTTTGTTTTCACTGAGAAGGCAATTAAACCCATCCAAAATCTAGATGAGATAAAAGAAAAAGTAAAATTATAGATGGCTATGCCCTCAAAGACTCTAAGACCAATCAAGCCATAAGCATGATTGAAAAAAGATTGTGGGCTATATAAGGCATTGATTTTTATGGATTCATGAATGCCGTAGGGCTCTATTTGGTACCAACCGTGATGATCCCACCTAAGTTCAAAATGCTAGAATTTGAAAAGTATGATGATACGAAGTGGCTTATCACACATTTCATAATATACTGTCATAAGATGGCAGCATATGTTAGCAATGAAAAGCTGTTCATGCACTTTTTTTAAGACAACTTAACTGAGTCTATTGTAAGGTGGTATGTCTAGTCAAACAAGACCTGCATAAGATCATGAAAGGATTTTACTTGATCTTTTATTAATCAATATTGTCACATCATAAATATGGCCCTTGATCGCCTTTTATTACAAAAAATAAAAAAAAAACATCTGACTATTTCAAAGAATATACCCAAAGGTGGCAGGATGTCGTTGCTTAGATACAACCTCCTCTAATAAAAAAAATGATAGTGCTATTTGTAAGCACTTTAAAGTCACTGTATTATGAGAAAATGATAGGAAGCACAATTAAAAATTTTGCCAATATAGTGATTTCGAGAAAAATTATTGAAAATGTTATTAAAAATGGCAAACTTGAGGGAGGTAAATCTTCTATTGCTAAAAAGGTGCCCAAGAAGAAAATAAGTGAGGCTCAAGCTATGAGTGTTGAAAGAAAGCAATTCAAAAACTACCCTCGACAACCATTATGGAGTGGCAAGCTATTCTACTAAGAATTGTAATTCTTTGAAGCACAGGGTGTAAATCTAATTAAAAAAAAACTGATAAGCTTCAATGCCAGTGGGAACTCAGCACCCAATGTTAGTAAGAATCTTTTACCTAATCATGCAGTCAATATCTTGAATGAAGATAAAAGGCATATAAAAAAAGAGTGAAAAATATCAACATGTCATTTAGACAGTTATATGATGCTCTGTACGAGGCTAGATTGATACAACTGATGGCTTTATGCACCTATCATGGGAGATGTATCTTGAACCAAAGATGAAAATATCATAGTAGGGCTCTAGGGCATTACATTGAAACATGCCAATAGTTTCATGATTAGGTACAAAAATTAATGGATTTCTACCAGATAGAGTTGTATGAGGAGTCAAATGCCTTGAAAAATACTAAAGTAGACATGACATATCAATAGGTGCCAAAGCCTATCACCATCCATTGCAATAAGAATTCAAAATTAATTGAGAATAAGTTTGTTCCCAAACCAATAACTTTCAAAGTCCCAAGCTTATTTCCTTACAAAGATGAGAAGGCCATACAATGGAAATATAATTGTGAGATAATAGTCTAGGGGTAAGAAAAAATTATGCAAAAATCTGAAACTGTTAACATAACAGTGTAAAAGGCATGATCAAAAGTGAAAGATGTTATACTCTGAAGACCTTGGAGAAAGCAATAAGGGGGACAAAAAAATAGACCTAGCCAAAATTGAGTCCAGAGAAAGATATCCTAAAGTCTGTGTCAAAAAACAAGGCCTATGAATTTTTTAAACCGTTAAAGCATAATGAATACTCTGTAATGGAGTAATTAAACAAGATGCCAGTCAAAATTTCTTTACTGTCACTTCTACTGAACTTAGAACCTCATCACAATGCTTTATTGAAAGTATTGAATCAAACTTATGTGGCACACAATGTGTCTGTAAAATATTTAAACCATTTGGTAAAAAACTTAGTGGTATTCATCACATATCTTTCAGTGACGATAAGATTCCATATGAAGGTAGAAAAAGTACCAAGGCTTTACATATCACTGTTAAATACAAAAGCCACATAATAGCCAACGTCCTTATTGATAATAGATCAGCTATCAATGTCATACCTATGTTTACCCTAACTAGATTACCGTTCAATAGATCTTACATCTAAAGCAGTCATATAGTGGTTTAAGTATTTGATGGGACCAAATGTGAAGTATTAGGAGATACTGAGTTACCCAGACAGATTGGGCCATGTGTTTTCAACATAAAATTTCAAGTCATGAATATTTTTTCATTTTATAACTACTTATTGAGAAGGCTATGGATTCATATGGTAGGCACTGTTCTTTCTTCATTACATCAAAAGATCAAATTTAATGTGAAAGGCTAATTGGTAATTGTGACTAGGAAAAAAGATTTATTGGTAACTCAGCCTATAAATGCCCCATACGTAGAAGCTACAAAAGAGTATTGAAATGCTTTAATCAATCTTTTGAATTTGTTAACGCAATAGGTGAAAGGCTCAAGTTAAGTAGGATTATGATCAATTAGATGATTAATAAAGGTTCAAATATTGGGTCTGGTTTAGGTAAAAGTCTATAAGGGGTAAAAAAGTCACCAAGAATTGAGGATAACACTAAAAGAATAGGTCTAGGGTATAAGATACAAGAAATGTAAGACCACTGAAAGGTAAAAAATAAGCCAATGGTTATCCCCTATTTGAACAAAACGTTTACTCTTGAAGGATATATGTGCTCGAGAGCTGGGGAGAACACATGAGAAGAACCAAAGTAGGAAGAAACTTTCGTTGAATTGTCCATTCATATGGTAGGCAACGAAAGCCAAAATGAGGAAGCATTGGTTTACCCATGCTCTCTAGACTATGAGTTAAAAAATTGAAGTGTCATCCAAATGTTTATTGTTTCTATTTTCTTTTAATGTAATTACAATTTCTAATTACTTATGCTTAAAAGCATTGGGATGATCTCTTATGTTTAGGCCTTTTATTTTTTACTATTTTAATCAAATATAGAAGTATGCATTTTATCCATTTTTTCTATTCCATCCATTTTCCCATCAAAGCATCTCACCAATATTTCCTATTTCATTTAATTTTAGGTCTCCAAATGAATATGAAAGTAATCATGACAGTGATTAGGGATTTAATTTTTAAAACTCAATTAATATTGATGAACTCGACACTGAAGAGGACTTTGAAGAATACATTTTACCTTCAGATTTAATAAGATTAATTGAGTAGTAGAATAAATCTATCAAGCTTCATCGAAAAGTTACTGAGATGATTAATCTATGTGATACCGAGAACAAAAAAAAAGTTAAGGTTGGTACCTCATTTTCAATAATTAATATACAATGATTAGAAGATCTGCTTTGAAAATTTATAGATGTATTTACTTGATCCTACTAAGATATACTTGGGCTCAGTACTAAGATAGTAGAACATAGATACCCTTAAAGCCTGAATGTAACCTAGTTTAGCAAAAGTTAAGAAGAATGAAATCAGAAATGTTGCTAAAAATTAAAGAAAAAGTAAAGAAGCAATTTGATGCGAGCTTTCTGTAAGTGGCTAAGTATTCTGAATGTGTGGCTAATATAGTACCTGTCTCCAAAAAGGATGGAAAAGTATGAATGTGTGTGGATTACTATGATTTGAACAAAACTAGCCTAAAAGATAATTTTTTTTACCTCATATTGATATGACGGTGGATAATATAACCCGACATGCAGTGTTCTTTTTATGGATGGATTCTCTAGCTATAATTAGATAAAAATAGCTCAAGATGATATGGAAAAGACTACATTTGTAACCATGTAGGGAACATTTTGTTATAAAGTTATGCCTTTTAGATTGAAAAATACTAGGGCAACCTATCAAAGGGCTATGGTAACATTTTTTCATGATATGATGCACAAAGAGGTTGAGGTATATGTGAAAGACATGATTACAAAATCTAAAAAATGAGAGAACCTTGTAGCTAATCTTATAAAATTATTTAAAAGGTTAAGAAAGTTTTAGCTTAAGCTGAATATATCCAAATGTACGTTTTGAGCCAAGTTAGGGAAACTATTAGGATTTATAGTCAATGAAAGAAGGATAAAAGTTGACTTAGATAAAATCCAAGCCGTTTAAAACTTATCCCCTCCAATCACACCAAAAAAGGTTCAAAGTTTCTTAGGCAAATTGAACTATATCTCACAATTCATTTTTTAACTCACTTTCAAATGTGATCACATCTTTAAGCTCCTTCAAAAGAATAATCTTGGTGAATAGAATGAGGAATGCCAAAAAGCTTTTGATAGGGTTAAATAATACTTATCAAATCTTTTAATATTAGCACCATCTAGTTTGAAAAGACCATTGATTCTATAAATAGTGATAAACAAAAAGTCGATGGGATGTGTGCTAGGATAATATGATGAATCTGGTAAGAAAGAAAGAGCTATTTACTACTTAAGTAAGAAATTTATGAAGTATGAGTCTAAGTATTCATCATTAGAGAAGATGTGTTATGCTTTGGCTTAAACAACTAAAAGACTAAGGCAGTATATGCTTTACTACACAACTTGGTTCATAGCTAAACTGGACCCAATCAAGTACATTTTCAAGAAACCATCATTATCAGAAAGAATCACAAGATGACAAGTGATGCTTTCAAAGTATGACATAGTTTATGTGAGCCAAAAGAAACCAAAAGAAGTGTCATTACTGAATTCCTCATGGATCGAGCTGGTGAAGATTATAAACCCATGAAACTTGATTTTTCAAATAAAAAATTAATGGCCATCTCAAGGTTTGAAGAAGATAATAATGATGAAAAGACATGGAAAATATATTTTGATATGGTTGTTAATGCCATGAGACATAAGGTTAGAGCAATTTTAATATCCCAAATAAGACATTATTACCCTGTTATAGCAAGATTGAACTTCAATTGCACTAACAACATGGCTAAATATGAGGCTTGTGTTATAGGATTATATGCTACTTTGGATAAAAAATTTGAGGCATTAAAGGTGTTCGGGGATTTAGCATTGGTCATTTATCAACTAAAAGGTGAATGAAAGATAAAAGATTTAAAACTAATCCCTTATCATAAATACATCTTAGAGTTATGCAAACTATTTGAAATAATTCAATTTGAACACTTGCCTCATGAAGAAAATCATATCGTAAATATCTTCACTACTTTAGCTATAATGGTACTGATTGGTAATACTGCTAAAATTTAGCCTATCAAGTTAGATGTCAAGAAAATACCAGTGCATTGTGTCAATCTGAAGGAGAAAGAAGATGAAAATCCATGGTATTATGATATTACATGATATCTAAAGGATCGGTAGTACTTGGATCAAGTGATGGAGAATAATAAGAGAATCTTGAGGAGATTAACTATGGGATTCTTTTTAGATGAGGAAGTTTTATATAAGAGAAACAGAGATAAAGTGTTATTGCATTGTGTAAATGCTTTTAAAGCCAAAAAGATCATTAGTGAGATGTATGATGGTGTATGTGACATACATGCAAATAGACATATGACGGTAAAATAGATCTGTAAGTCAGATATTATTGATTGATAATGGAGAGGATTGCATTGATTATGCTAAAAAATATCATAAATGTTAGATTTATACTGATGAGATTTAGGCTTCACCTACTGCTTTACATGTTATGGTACCACTTTGGCCATTTGCTATGTAGGGAATGGATGTTATTAGTTTCATTACCCTAAAGGCATCAAATGAGAATAGATTCATTTTTGTATGATTGATTACTTCATTAAATGGGTCGAAATAGTTTCCTTTACAAATATAACTCGATCAGTAGTCTATAAATTCATCAAGAGATAAATAATCTACAAATACAGATTACCAAAAAGAATCATCTCAAACAATGCAAAGATGAATGTGGCAATAGAAGTTGTAAATAAGAATGTCAAAAGGATTCTAGAAAAGATGACTAAAACATATACGGATTGACATGAAAAATTACATTTTGCTTTGCATGCCTACTGAACATCCGTACATACCTCCACCAAGGCAATGTCATTTTTCTTAGTTTATGGAATGGAAGCTGTATTGCCAGTGGAAATAAAAATCTCATCTCTGAGAGTCCTAAGGGAAGAAGGTTAGAAGAAGCTAAATGGCTCTAAAAGCACTCTGAATAATTAAACTTCATTGAAGAAAAAAGGTTAGCAACACTCTATCATGACCAATTATACCAAAAAAGAATGTTGAGAGCTTATGACAAAAAGGTTCGACCTCATCAATTTTGAAAAAATGAACTGGTATTGAAATCAATTCTTCTAAGTCAACATGATGATAGAAAAAAGTGGACTCTAAATTGGGAAGGACCATATGTTGTGAAAAGGGCTTTTTCAAGAGAAGCCTTAATTTTGTAAGAGATGGATAGAGATGATCTTTCTAACCCTATAAATTCTAATACTGTGAAGAAATACTTTGCTTGAAAAAAGTTCAAATTGAAAACCCAAAAAAATAGCTTCAACAAAATAAATAAAAACAAAACAAAACAAAAAAGAAAAGAAAATGAAAGTTCCAGTTGAAAAACCAGAAAGGCAGCTTAAGCTAAATAAGGCTTATCTAAGTTGAAAATCTGTAAATGTGACTTGGATAAGAAGGATATGACATTACTTGAGAGACATACCAAAGTCAGTGAAAGCTCTGTAGTGTCGGGGCATTATATTTTAGTTGAGTTTTTAAAAAAATCTAAGATTTGTTATCATGATTATATGATTGTTCATTTTGGGGCACTACTATCCCAAATAGCCATCCTTATACACCTTTATTTATTTCTTCGCCATCATGTGTAATTTATTTCTTTTTCAAATAAATGATATTCATTTCATCCTATTATTTACTTTCAATATTTGTCTTTTCTTTTTTATACTTTACCATGAATAGAAGAAGTGCATAACTTGCATATCCTAGTTTGAAATTGAGATAATGATTAATAATTGAATAATGTCATAAGAGATTATGTATTACTTTAAGAGAATTGAAAAGGGTGAGGGCCAAAGATGAAATCTTCAAAATGTGATAAGGTTATTGATTTTGAAAGCTTCATTTGGGACAAAGATAAGTGATCATCCTGAGCAACGAAGAATGGTTTGTAATCTCCTTACGAGAAATATGCAAAATGTAGAAGAAAGTGTTTAAGCCTTAGTACCACGATTAATGTGTGATTTGTATCCTAGATAAGGCATGCACTTGTATCATTGGATTATTATTCATCGCTTGTTTTGATCTCGATTCAATCTAAATTATCTTTGTGACTTGTAGTTTAATTCCAATCGTCTTATCTCGATTCAATCTAGATCATCTTTTCAAACTTACAATTCAATCTTAATCGTTTAATCTCAACTCTATCCAAAACATCTCTTGACATGGTTCGACCATTGTCACTTAGCTTCGAGCTCAACTTGATCCAGGCCAACTTTCTAGACTTTGGTTCAATCTCGATCATTCAATCTTAATTCAATTTAGATCATTTTTCAAACTTGCAATTCAATCCTAGTCGTTTGATCTTAACTCTATTCAGATCGTTTTCCATATTTACGGTTCAATCTCGGTCGTTTGACCTCGATTTGGTCTAGGTTAATTTTCTAGACTTGCAATTCAATCTCAGTCGTTCGATCTCGGCTTAGTTCAGATTATTTTCTAGACTTAAGGTTCAATCCTGATAGTTTGATCTTAGCTCGATCCAGATCACTCTTCTAACTCGTGGCTCAGTCCCGATCATTTTCTCTTACTAATTTGACTCTTGTTTTTGGATCGAAATAGAGTGGATGTCTAGGTTTTTATGGCATCTTTGTTTAATAAAGATGTGCAAAGACGGACAGCTATAGATACCTATCTATGTCTGAGGTTGACTAGGGTCAATTTTTGTTACTATTACTATTATTATTCTTGTATTATTATTTATTATTATATTATATTATATTATTATTATAGTATAGTATAGCATATTATATTATATTATTATTTTATTATATATATAGTATGATATATTATTATATTATTATATTATATGGTTATTTTTATTTTTATTCTCACTATTATTATTATTATTATTATTGTTATTGTTATTCTATAGTATAATATATTATTATATCATCATTATTCTTGTTACTATTAGTATTATTATTATTTTATTTTTACTTTTATTTTTCTAGTTCTTTCCTTTTATTTTCTGGATTTACGTTTGAATAAAGAAATTGAGTTTATAATCGAATAAGAGGGATCCAAGCTATTTGGTCAAAGATTTTATGTAGAACTAAATCACTAAACTTTTAATTTGATTCAAGAAAATTAGCCAGGATGGAGGTGTAAAATTATTCTTTGACAGAATTCAATCCTAGAATTCAAGCCTGGATTGGTTCTGTCCGATCCTTAGAATTTTTATTGAACATTGCCTATAAATTGGACAGAGTACTATAGAATAAGATTTGGTTGATTTAAGGAAAAAAGGTTTGTTGTTTCATTTCTAGAAAAAGTCTCTGGGCTATAAGGTTTATGGGATTTTGGATTTGAAGTTTTTGGGAATTCTGGGTTTGGATTTTGGTTTTTAAAGTTTGGATTAAAGTTCTGGAAGGTTTTTAGAGGAATCTGGAAAAACTGAAAATTTTTGGAATTTTTTTTGGAAAAATCTGGATTTTGGGATGAATGTTTGAATTTTTTTACCAGATTTGAATTTTTCAGTGAGATTCTGGTGATTTTTCTATAAATCAGCAAAATTTTTCAGTTTTCGGTTGAATATTCTAGGTTTTTCTTTTAGAGAAAGGTCAAAGCAAAAGGCTTTTGAAAAGGAAAACGTAGGACTTGGCTTTTATGGCATCCCAAAACAACACCATTTTGAAAAGCCTAAATCTATGTGTAGCCCAAATAAGATCTACACGCCACCTATGGTTTGACCTGACCCAATCGTAGGTTTTTTTTTATTTTAATTTTAATTTTTGATTTTAATTTTTTATATTTTAAGTCCTTTTATTTTTAGTTTTTTTTATTCATTTTATTTTATAGGTTTTTATTATCTATTTATTTTTATTGAGTAACTTATTATTTATTAAATGTTCTGCAAAAATAAAATTTTTATTTATGGAAAATAATAAATAAAATAAAATAAAAAAATTTTTTCGGGTTAAATTTTTAGGCGAAGATTGAATTTTTCGATGGAATTTCAGTCACTTTTTCAAAAATCGATAAAATTTTTTAGTTTTCGATTGAATGTTCTTGGTTTTTTTTCTAGAGAGAGGTTAGAGCATTTCGGCTAGAGAAAAAGAGAGCAGAGGGCTTTTGAAAGGAAAAATGCAAGACTTTGATTTTATAGCATCCCAAAATGATACCATTTTGAAGAGCCTAGATTCACGTGTAACCTGAATAGGATCCGCACGTCACTCGTGGTTCGACTCGACTCGATCATAGGCTTTTCTTTTTCTATTTTAATTTTAATTTTTAATTTTACTTTTTATATTTTAAATCCTTTTATTTTTTTATTCATTTTATTTTACTGGTTTTTATTATCTTTTTTTTTTTAGTAACTTATTATTTATTAAATGTTCTACAAAAATAAAATTTTTATTTATGGAAAATAATAAAAAAATAAAATAAAAAATCTTTTCAAATAAATTCATGAATCCCACTAAACTATTAGAAGATTTTTCATGGATTTAAATTTTATGGAATCCACCAAACTATTGGAGAATATCATAAATCAGTTTTTAAAAGAAATATTTTTATTTTACCAAACTATTTGAGGATTGCTTTTTAAATTAAGTTTTACTAAATTATTGGGAGACTTAATGAATTTTTTGAAAAAATATATATATTTTATAAATACTTTTACAATAAAATTTCATCAAACTATTGAAAGATCTGCCTCAAAGTAAATCCTATCAAACTATTGAAAGACTTTACTAATTTTTTTTAATAAAATATATTAATAAATTCAATGATAGAGCCTCTTCAGGGTATGACATTAGTCTCTATGAATACTTTTGAAGTGATAGAATTATCTTAAATTGCTACCAAACTAGTGGGGTAATTTTAGGATTAATTTTTAATATTAAATATTTTGTTAAATTACAAACATATTTAAGGCTTGGATAATTTGAAATCTAATTGGTACCATATTTTAATGACCGTTATGAGGGTGCTCTAACCTTCCTCATAGTAACCGCACTCTCGAACCTAAAATCTGATTTTGTGGATTAGAATATATTCTTTAAAGATACCAAAGTCAATCTTGAGACCTTGTTTAAATGGGATAGATTCGATCAGGTGGCTAATCACGCCAAAATAAAAAGAGTTGGTGGTGACTTTTCTAATCTATGTGTAGCGGTAGGTTTACAGATTTATACATTATGAAACTAGTTGATATAAAATGCAAAAGAAGAAAAAAAGAAAAAAAACCCATAATCTTCTAAACCTAATTGCTAACCTAAACCTATAATACGTTACCATACTCTAACCTTAAACCAAGAATCATAATCTAGCCAATGCTTAATCAAAGTAAAAATTAAACAACAAACCAACAACAAAATTGACAATACTCACTCCTTTATTCTTTGGCTTTCAATTGTGTTGATTTTTCTTAATAACCCAAGGAGCACAACTTTAGCATGATTACTAATTGGTGGATTATACCAATTGAAGAAATGACATCCGAAAGAATACCAATAATTTATACAACCTAACAACCGCATTCCAAGATTGCTATTTGACCAAGAGTCCTCAAATTAGCTAGCAATTCATAATGAAAAAAAGGAATCATCAAATTAGGGTTTTCCGTCCTAAACTTAACAATTGAAAACCCTAACTCCATAAGGAAAGAAACAAAATTACTGCTGGGAATAAATGGAGAGAGAAGAATAACATGAAAGATGAGAGAAAATGAACTAATTGATTAGGTTAATGAAAGAAAAAGAAACTTGAAAGAAAAACCCAAGAAAAATAGCTTATGTGGAATTTTAGTATTGCCATTTGGGTTATTTTAACATACATGTAATTTTTTTAATGCTATCTAGGTTATTTTAGATGCTAGGTCAAACAACCGTTATTGTTTAATGTCTTAGTGACTAAAAAAAAAAAACACTAATTCAAACATTAGTGACCAAAATAAAAAAAATAATATTTTAATGATCAATTTAAAAAAACTAATAGTTTAGTGACTATTGAGGTATTTTACCCTAAAAAAAATATAGGCCAAGTGTTCAAGAATGTGAAGCTTTGAACTACCTAGTCGAAGTAGAGTAGCCCAAATCCAAATTTCAAAATATTTGTAGAGATGGCAAAGTTGATTCGAACCTGAAAATTTTTGACTGAATCCCGATCAATCCGAATTAATAAAATAAAAAGTCAAAGACTAAAACCTAAAAAATTTTGATCTGAAAAATTTAAACCCAAAAAATCTGAATCCAAAAAAATTAGAAATCGATACAAATTGAATCTATCATAACCTGAATCCATAATGATTCAAATTCAAGATCAATTCAATATAATACCTGTAAAAAACTTAATTATAACTTGAGGCAGAACTATAATTATATGATTTTTTTAAATGAAAAATAAATATTTTTGTTAACTAAAAATTTAAAAATGTTATTATTGATAATTTTGCATAATTATATTAATAATAATCAACAAAATTAATGGTAAAATTTTAATTTCAATTATAAAATAAAATTAATTTGAAACACACCAAACATTAATATCTAATGATTGTTAACATTATTATCTCGTTATATTTACAATAATTATCAATATAAAAAAATGCTATCATTAATTTAAAATTTAATTTATTATAAAATATTCATTTACAATACAATATGGATTCATTATACTTATTCCATATAATTGAATCTTAATTTTAATAAATTGATAATTCAAATATAAATAAATTATATCATAATTTTAATATTTGATTTAATTTGATGTTTTGAGATAAACATTGATACCATTGTTAAATAAAAAATTAACTTTAAATTATATTTTTAATGTTTCAAACATATTATGTTAAAATTTAAATTTTACTTGAAAATAAAAAAATTATCTTATTAATTAAAATATTATTTTAAAATTAAAATATAAAGTTAAAAAAGTTAAATAATTAAATAAAATAATATAATATCCAAACAAATATAATAAAATAAAAAATGTTCTTCAAATCCTAAAATTAAATAACGGAAGTTTTCAAATTCTTGAGAATAATACATCATCATCAAGATCAAGTCACTTGAATATCTAAAATTTAACCCTGCAAATTACAATTAAAGTAATGCAATTATTGTTAATAAAAAATTTTCAACTTTTTTGTCAACAAAAAAATATTATTACAAAGTAAAATATTAATATACGTTGTAATAAAAAACTCTTAATCCTTTTTCCGAAGATAATTAATTCAACATTGTTAGAGTCCTAGACAAGACAACTAAGTCTTTTTAATAATATTTATTATTCAATTTTATGAAATTTGAATATTTTAACTTTTATTTAAAATTGTATGATGGACTAAAAAATAATAGATAATATTTAAGGATAAAATTAATATATAATATATATTCATGCAAACATATTATTTTTAAAATTTTAGCATTAATATTTTTGTAATATTTTTATTTAATTATATAAAAATAAATTAATATTTAATTCAAAATTAAAAAAAATGTTTATAACTTATAAATTTTAAAAAATATTTTGAATTTATCTGAGCAATAAGCCTACCCATATCAAATCAAACCAAATTTAAAATTATCTAAATTTGAAAAAACCTGAATCAAAAAAAATCTAAACCCAATATAACCGAACCGAAAATAAACTGTAACCCAAAAAATCAAGAAAGTTAAACCGAACCGCCCAACCCGTTTGCCACCTCTAAATA
Organism: Durio zibethinus; assembly: GCF_047325235.1. Classification (NCBI taxonomy): domain Eukaryota; kingdom Viridiplantae; phylum Streptophyta; class Magnoliopsida; order Malvales; family Malvaceae; genus Durio; species Durio zibethinus. The sequence continues at coordinate 11,590,023 of NC_143171.1, forward strand.
TCTGTAGTTCAGTTAATAGAAGCCGTGGCGATGGCGATGCCCAAATTTATCCATTGCTCCCTGCGTGAGCTACCGCCTTCGCCTTACAACAAATACAAAAGGAGTAAAACTGCAACTCTTCTCTCTTGACTGTCAAATATCAGCTGAGTTTTGAAATCTTAAAATTTAAAACAGAATCCACAACAAACGAAGTGCTAAATCCATATCCTTACCAATAGTAACATGGCGTCCTCCATTTCCTTCACGTCGACACCCCCTTCCACTTTCCCTTTGTTCCACCATAAAAATCCATTCCCTTCCCATCCAATCTCAGTCCCCTGCCAAAACCCCAGCAACAGCTCTGCCTCTGCATTACTCCCTCTCTGCTTTGCTGCTAAGTCCCACGCGGGTGGACCTGTCAAGAAACGGTCGTCCTTAGCGGCAGGGAATAAGAAGAGGAGGAAGAGAAAAAGCGGGGATGGTGATGATAAATTGAAGGAGCTGAGTTTGAGGGATTTTGAGATTGTGGAAGAAAATGATGATGTTGATGAAGAGTCGTTGTCATCTTCTTCTTCTACTACTAATACTACTACTACTACGCGTTCCTTAGCATATCATCCTCCACCACTGCCCAAACCGCCTGCTGGGTTTGTTGTTGATGACACCGGCAGGGTTCTTATGGCCTCAAACAAGAGAATTGCCACTATTGTGAGTTTTTTTGAAGCCTTTGGTTATTACTTTCACTTACTGAACTAAGGTTTGGTTGTTGATTTTGCAATTTGCTTGTTTCTCGAATTGAAAAAAAGCAGAAATCATAAAATTATAAACTTTTTTAATGGTTTTGAATAATTTTTTAAAATTAGCATTGTAAAATTGAAAATGCAATGCATAACTTTATTTTCATATCAATTAACTGATTATGTTATAAATATCTATTTACTAGAAGACTGTATAATATTTGACTGCTCTAAGCATTAAGAAAAAGACTTCTCTTTTGCATTTGTAAACATGATATATTGGGTAAATTAATCATTGCTATTTGAAGAAGTATATCAGTATTAGCATAGATAACTGATAGTGTTGTTAAAGTCTATTATCATCCAGATGCTTCTAGCACTAGAAAATTAGATAACAATTCACTGATTTTGACATGTGTAGCTTTTCACAGTAAGCTACCTTGGATTTTTGAAGTTACTTATTGACAATTGACCAGCTTCTCTATGCATGATTAGGGTTGTAAACAAGTTGAGTTAAGCCCAGTCTAGTACCTTTCTCAAGCTCGGCTTATGAGCTGGACACAAAGAGGCATAGCTACAAGTGATAAAATAAAGACTAGATGAAAGAAAGCCAAAAATGCTTCAGATTAGCATTTTTTGGCTGAGTATCCTTGTTAGTATGACTCAGAATAGAAAAAGACTATGAGATTGGATTAGATTGCAAAAGGTGTCAGTAAGGGTAGGCAATGCCATTAACTCGGCCAAATCAATGCCCTAATGAAATCATGCTTATAACTGTGTTTTTAATGTAGAAAAGGTAGGGAAAGAGGGAGAAAACAGAACCTAGAAAGAAATCTCAGGGAAAGGTGAAGTATGGGGGAATTTAGGGGAGAGAAGCAGATAGAACCAAGAGAGGATAATCTCAAAATTAAATATTTTCACCTCTTAATAATCCATATCTAAAGCTACCAATAATTGAAATAACATAAGGTACCTGTTGGTTACACCCTAAACCCTAATATAAATGTGAACTACATGCGTTTTATTTTTATTACCCTATTTGACTTTCAAGGAGCTTAAGGAAAAACCTTTGACTTTGGTGTACCTTATATTAAAATTTTAATTTTTTGTAAAACTGATGTTCTATGAATTTTAATGCAAAAAAATAAAGAAAATGAAGAAATAATTTTAAATTATAGAAAAAAAATAAGAGTACTAGGTGTTCATAAAAGAAAAGAGGACATAGTTTTGGAACATCAAAAAGAAGATGGGCACAGAAAATGAGACTGAGGGAGTGTTAAACATAATCCTAAAATATCTTAAATTCTAGAAATGACAATAAAGCCCTTAAAAAGTATGACAAAGTAGTTACATAAAGTCTTAAAATAATTTTTTAATTCTGCAATCAGCCTCTTTTTGTCCTTCATCAGTTTAACTGCAGCTAAATTGCTGTGTGTGATAGCAGCTATAATGTTTAGCAGTCAAAGCTAGCTATGTCGTTTAATTGCTTAAAAAGCTTGACTTATCTTTTTCCATTCATGTCTTGTTCTACCACTCTGCTCTGTCTGATTCCAGTTACTTTACTCAGGCAAGTCCCAAAAATTTTCAACCGTACCTTGGGTTACATCTATTTTGGGATTAGAATATGCCAATAAATCCTTTCCAATATAAATGAAAGAGAGTTTACAATGATGCATTGAGTGCTTTGTTCTAATGCTCTCCATGCTCATTAAGTAAAATAGTTATTGCTTGTTGTGACCATAAATTTTTCATAACTTGTTCTAAATGAGTTATTTTTTTGCTTTTTCTTTATTCTAGTAAACAGATTAAGTTGTTTGCTTCTTTTCATCTCTAAATTTAATCTAAAGAAGTTATGGACAGGTTGATTCTGTCAACAACAACCCATTAGAGTGTGTTATAAGGAGGGTATTCAAAAGTTCTCGGGGGGATGATTGTATGCTGCTCTGCCCAGTTGACACATACGTATTGTTGCTGTCTAATTCATGGGAAAAATATATGACATTAACTATTGCTGATTCTAGATATTTGATAAGAGCTTGGTTTCTGCAGGCCTGTTCAGATATTAAAGAATACAAATATTGATGGATGGTCAGCTGTATGTTTCCTTTTCCACATTGGTTTTTATTCCTGCCTTGAATCATTTTAGATTTATTTGTTAACTATGGAATTTTCCCTGTGGAAGATTTGGTTGGGAGTACTTTTTTTAATAGCCATTGAAAGGACTTTTGATTGTGTAGGATTCATTAATGGTTGTTTCTTTATGATAGAAGAAAACATCCCATATCCATCCCGCCGAAGAACTATCAACTCATCTTTCCCTCTTCCACAGGGTCTACAACCATGCTAACCTACCTACATGCTTCTTCGTTTCAGGTCAGTGATGAAGAAGTTGAAGCTATTCTTCCTATTGCTGCATATGCTCTTGCCAAAATACATATGCATCTGGTCCACAGCGGGTGTGTTCATAAAATCAGTATAGCTTGTTTCTCCTTGATTTCTTGATAATATATATTCCATTATCTTCGTGTTGCATTAGATTCTGTTATACAGCTCGTGGAGGATTCTGCTACGCAGAAGATGACATATTTGATTTCCGCACAGGCAATCTCTTCTTCTTATCAGCTTTATGCTTTTGCTTTTGGCTTTTATGGTTTTCTAACATGTTTGACTGGACATTCTCCAAAGTTAAAAGTCATGCAAACTTTTCTGAACTTTTTTAGTGAACTTCTCCGAACTTTTAATGTAGGGTGAATTGAAGAGATCTGCCTCTGCAGATTTTGAGGCAGTCTGAAGGGTGAAAAGTATGTTTTTAGGTTTTGGCATTGTAGAGAACTAAATGTGTGAGGCAAAGCTATAGTTGCGGAATTTTACCTCTAAAAGGAGTACCAAGTTTGAAGCCCCATCTTTCCCTATTTAACTATATATAAGAAAGAAAAAGAAGTTTTGAATTTGAGTATTTCTTTTGCCCTTGTGAGTGAAGGGAGAGGCAAAGAGAGTTAGAGGGTAGGGCATTCTATTTCTCCTTGTTTGGAGCTTGTTTAAAGGCAAGTGAATGGTAGCATCACCTTACCACACATTTTCTGCCCTGCTCTTTTCCTCTGAATTGCAGAAAATTCGGGGATGAACATTCCTCTTTTAATGAAGCTTTCCAATCTCCAGAAACTATCCTTGTAGATTAATTTTCAATCTACCTATAATTAAGATAAGACAACAGCATGATCCTTTATGGATTCTAAGCAATATTGTGGAGAGGTTGCTTGGTTGAATGGGGTGAGAATTATTGGGGTGTTAGGATTCAAGAAGTACGAAGAAACAATTCAGCTTAGGATCTGGGTATGCTGCACTTTATAGATGACATTGATTTGCTTTCTTTAGCTTTCCCTGTTTTCTTCTGACACCGTCCAATACTTATTAGGTATGTTGTGAGATATGCTATGTTTATGCTTGGTGCTTAATTTTGCAGATGATGGTCAAGATATAGATGGCTTGCCAACTGAAGGCATAGAAATTACATGCTTCCATCTAGTAATAACCCACAATTTTCTTTCCATTTCAATGTTTCATCTGAAGTTGATCTGGCTTGCATAAGTTAAAGCTCTTCTTTATAGAGCTGCATTGCTGCATTTACATCATGATTAAGAATTTTCGAACTGCTATTTTGTTTGCTAATGTGCTCTTATTTGTTGGAATGATAATCTTGTGATTCCTAATAGTTAAAGCTTTTGGTGAAAATTGATTTTCTATTTTATTGTCTGATAGTATCTAGGGAACATGGAAGTGTAAAGTTGAGCAATAGCAGATAATGGGAAACTTGAGAATAGTGAAATTGTATTGTCATTGACAACTGAAGGTGTCAATTTGGCAGGTCAGGTTGGGTTTAGGTCAGGTGATTTTGAGTTGAAGAAAAAATTGGGTTGTCTCGGGTTTGGGTCAAAGTTTAGGTCTTTTGGGTTTGACGCTTGGGTTATTTGGGTTTGGATCATCGGGTTAGGGTCCAAATTGTTGAGTTTTAAAGTCAAATTAGTTTAATTCTAAGTCATTTTGGGATAGACTTTCAGGTCATTCAGGTTTAGGACATTGGGATAGAGATTTATATTCTAACTATGTGGCATTGACATTATAGAGCTTTTGATGTAGAACAATTAGTCTCTAACTAAGTTCCCAAGAAAATAGTCTAAAAACTTAATTTCAAAATCTCAATACTCAATTCTCAATATCAAAATCTTGACTATTAAATGCCCCCTCTCAAAGTCTCACAAAACCCTATTAATATGAGCTTCCTCGTAAACTTAATTTTAAGCCACATAATAAAACAAATTCCACCAAATAAATAAGGAAAATTCAAATAAAATAAATCCAAGAAAGCCCAAATAAAGGAAAGCGTATTTTATCATTTGCACCTAGAATAAATAAACATTCTTCCAAAATTAGGAGGTCGTTGCTTTATCTTGTCACCAATTTTCTCCATACCTTCTTAAAAATCATCAGTCATCATGTCCTTTTCTTGTTGAATAACATTATTGTTGATCTTCCTGTGAATTTTATCATCTTCAGTTTGAAGCAAATCAGTCTTCACTTTTGCTAAATCTGCTTTCTGTGATGCATTGGTATAACTTGGTCTTGTTCTTTGTCGGTGCTTCTAACTTGTTAGGATATCATTTGTTTCTGGTATTATATCTTAGTGCCTTAAATATTTTGTAAAACCATATGTTAAGGGCCAACTACTTGTATTTTCCAAAAATGATGCCTCTTAAATCGGTTATTACTCTCTCAGTATTACCTCTAGAACCACTTAGTAGTCTGTGTTCATAGACATTTGTGAAATCACAGTGAGAACTACTGACTGGGAAATTTTGAGTGGTCATGTCATTTCCAAGGAATATTAATTATACTGCAAATGCTGGATTCATTTATATTCCCTTGTGTTGCAAAATAAAAGTTCTATAACATGTTGAAACTCTTCCCTGCTTTTTATAAACCTCCTTGTTGATCCACTTGTGGGAGAAATAATGCTGGGTCTTTTCTGAGTTTATTAGTTCTTAAGTTTAGGAGTTAGATCTTTATATTTTCAATTTATTTTTCCTTCATTTCTCTAGTTCTCTTTCTTTTCTTTTTTTGGCCAGATAGTTCTCTTTCAATACTCATGTTTACCCTTCACATATGAGGGTTGCATCCTCTTTTGGGTATTTTGAGCAAGCCTTTTATCAATCATAATTCGGCTTTTATTCCCTTTTTTATGGTGGCAGTAACTTTTATTCATATAAGATTGGGTGTCTTACCATCCATTTTCCTAACCTTTGTTGATGTGAGTTTGCTGTTAAAATTTGATGCTTTTTTAAAATTTGATGCTTTATATAAATAGAGTGATACTGACTTGATATGTATTTAGATGGTTCTCATGCCCTGTGACCTAAAATATAGTAGTTACTTTTTAACAGCCACAGAGATGCATCTAAAAACGCATCATTCATTAAATACGTGAATCTTACTGCAGTTTATTGAATACCCTCTTGGTGCCCATGTTTGACTTTTGCATGATTGTTGCATCCTCTTTTGGGTATTTTTATGTTTCTCACTTTTAACTCTTGTTCATAAAAAGATTGGATGTATTAGCGTCATTTTCCTACCCTTTGTTTGACTTGAGGTCTCGCTGTTAACATTTGATGCTTTATGTTAAAAGAGTGATGCAGAGTTTATATGTATATGGAAGCTTCTCATGCACTATGACCTAGAATATTGCACTTATTGTGTAAATGCTCACACATGGCATATTTTAAAATGCATGAATCTCACCGCAGTTTATTATTGTTGTTTTTTTTGTTCCACATAAGTTTGCATTTAAAAGTTACTCATCTGATAATAATTGGAAGTTCTCTTGTATAATAGATAGTTGTTTGATTATTAAGGTAGGAGGTGGGGCTGGAGGAAAATTAATCTCCTCTGTACGTATTTTGGTGTTCAGATAACATGTGAATCAATTTTTTTGTCCAGAATTGTAGATAGAATCCGTTTATTTACTCAGAAGCTATGGAAGTGAAAAGAGCTATTTAACCTTTTTAGAAACAAATTTGAATTCCATTTTAAAAACTCTTAAGTGATTTTGTTTAAGGTCCATCACCAAAAGAGTATTTGCTACATAAATATAGTAAAAGAGGTTTAGCTATGTAAACATACAGACATTTGAAAATAGGGATATAACAGTCATTATTATTATTGTTATTCTTATTATTATATAATTAGACTTTTCTTACCAAATCCTGATTTTCTATGCAGAATGGTGCACATTATATGATTTATACACCGTCTGATCCACTTCTCTTTGTTGCTGTCAAGGTAACTATAAATATCGTTGAAGAAATTACCGTTTCAGGCTTAAATGTTGCTGGGCTTCCAGTTTTTTTTTGAATTATATTCTCTTGTGTCTAGAGTCTGGATTTTAAATTCATGTCTACAACCTAATAGCTTTAGAACCACTAAAAGGGAAATAAAAAAAGAGAAAGAAACATTATGAAGATTATAATGAACTGGGAAGCTGATAAAGCTGGGTTCCGGTTTCTGCAGGATCAGAATGGAATGCTGCAAATTGCTGATGATGTAAGCAATATTTTATATTTTGCAATAGTAATTATTGAAGGTTTTTTTACTACTTAATTCTCTATTCCTCTAGATTATAACAGGGCGATAAATAGTGGTATACATTCATTCTCTGTTATCAAGAATATTGTATTGTAATATACCTCTCTTGCTCTTGGTGTTCAATTTGCATGTTAATCTGCATGTACATGCTAACTCTCATTTAGAGCCCTTTACCCACTAACTTAAATAAGTTCCAGTGTGATTCAGTACACCATTTTTCCATCTCTAACCACTTATGAATTTTGGTATGGAACTTGGAAAAAGTTACATGAAACAAACTTGTTGTTTTGAAGGCTTTGAGGCAAATTGAGAGCCAAGGGAGCATTTTGCCTGGCAGCAATCATGCCTAAGCGGTTTCAAATGCTGAATCACTCTGCATTGCCCTGATTCATTAGGAATGATCTGTCTATCTCTCTTGCGCTCTTTCTCTTGCCCAATATAATTTGAGGCCCAATCTGCACGGCATGTCCTATAGCTGTTTGCTTTTGGTCTAAGTTTTGTTTTGCGGGCATAGAACTTTGTGTGTGTTTTTGTGTGTGTGTGTGTGTGTGTATTTGAGGGAGAGACAGACAGATCCATATTTTCCTAGATTATGTACGCTGGAGGATCTTCCTCACTTGAGAGGAATGATGCTGAGCAGTTGCTTTTCGGTTTGCAACCATCTATTGCCCTTGTATCTTCTCTTTATGTGAAAAAGGTTGTATGACCACATATTCGTGTATACCTCTAAGTAGTGTGTACCATGTGCTAACAGGATCTCCTGGAGGACCCTGCTATCATGAGTGCCATTGATGAGGAAATTGAGTTTAATGCATTGGTGGTATGCCACGCTACTTATTACCTTATGTCAATCTGCTACTGAAATGACCTAATGATTGTTGTGGTTTTTATTCTCATTTTTTGCAGGAAGAAGAAGCTGCTCTTCTAGAATCATTGTTAGGTGATAGATGAGCAGGTTGCTCACATCAACTTTTTAGGTTGCCCAAACTGTGTTTATCTGGAAGAGGCCCGTTAATGTGTAGTTGAGGATTCATGGCAGCATCAACAGGAAGTCGATTAGTGTGCTAGTTGACAGTGGGAGCACACATAGCTTTATTACACCTAGATGAGCTAAGGAAGGGATAGAACTGTTGCATACCAGTCCATTAGCCATAAATGTAGCCAATGGAGAGAAGTTATACAGCATAGCAAAATGTAGACAGTTGAAATGGATGATGCAGGGCCATTCATTCATTTATGACTTGAGGGTTTTACCTACGGGAGGTAGTAATATGATTTTGGGGGTTGACTGAATGAAAAGGTATAGCCCTCTAGTTTTTGACTTTAATGATTTGTCATTGTCATTCCAAAAGGATGGTAAACAAGTTACTCTCAAAAGAGGATAGCCTCAGGCATCGCTCAAACTCATATATGGGGAAAAACTATAGAAGTTAGTAGGGAAAGGTTCTGGTTGATGGGAGAATTATATATGATTAGTGTTGAATGTGATAAAACAAAAACTCCCACTTGAGTTGTAGAATTACTTGCAGCCTATTTAATATCTTTAAGGAACCACAATGACTCCCACTAAAAAGGACTCATGACCATAGCATTCCTCTGACGGTTGGGTCACAACCTGTTAAATGGAGACAACATAGATTTGCTCAAATTTGCTCTGCTTTCTTGCACAGCACCTTTGGTCAGCCAATCTTCTACACAACACCCCCTACCCTAGCTTACGTGCTTTTTTCCTTGTAGTGTCAGCTCCAATCATTGCACCAACAGTTAAATTCATCACAGAATTGATCTTCAATTTAGTTTAATCAGGGTTTTGGACTTGCAATTTTGATATAATTTTAGGCAAATTCACAATTGTCAAAAAAAGCCCAACATTCAGGTTTTGTTTGGTACAAAAGATAGAAAATAGAAAGAGAAAAAGATAAAAAAACTGTTTAATTCAGTGGTTATTTATAAAAAAAGGAGAAAGAACAATTTATAAGCTTTTAAAAGAATTAAACAATGAAAAACAACTATCAACACCTTTAGTTTACAAGAGTAGTTGTTCGGATCTTGTTTTGTTAATCTCATGTTTTATTCATAGTTTGAAGGGTATAATAGCTAATTTGAGTAGCTAATTTTGGTCAAAAGGCTCACTTGCCATAGTTGATTGTATGCATTGAACATGCAAACTTTTTTATTGATGTGAGCCAATTCAAGTTCAATTATTTGAAAAGCAAGATAAACAAGTTTGCACACAAGTTGATGAAACAAACAAACAAGTTTTCAAAAGAGTTTGGTTTTATTCAAATGCCACAGGTTATATGTTTTGAACCCTCTGTTAGAATCCAAATGAAAATACTAGACCCTTAATTTTTTCTTATTCAAAATAATAGATTTGATTATTATAACTCTTCTCTGAACTAGGATTCTATAAGAGGGGTAGTTCTTTAGTTTTGTCTGGCACCAAGGTGCTCTCATCTCAAGACTTTTTTTATGTGATTTTTGGGATTTGTTGAGTTTTATTTTAATTGGGGTTTTTAGTTTGATATTATTGAGTTGTAAGGTGAAATGACATCAACAATTTGAAAAAAAGTGGGCAAAATTAACGCAATCAGATGAAGAAAAAGATTATGTAGATGTTTAGGGAATGGATGAGGAAGCAGCTCAAGGAACCATACGGCTGTGGTTGGTAGATACATTGCTAACAAAACACCCTTTCAATAAAGATGCAATGATCTCCATTAAAAGAGTATGGAAACTGGTCAATAAGTTGCAGGAATCAATTTTAGATACAAAATATGATTTTGTTTAAATTTGCATATAAAGGAAACAAGTTTCGAAGACTAGATGGCTATTTTTGGTTGTTTGACAAATATCTTTTGCTACTGAAGTCATATAATGTTTTATCAGTTTACCTTTTGACTTTTGTGGATTGAAGTATATAAATTGTCACTTGGATTATATAACAAACTAATAGCATTTTACGTCGGCAACAAAATAAGGTGATTAAAAGGAATAGATGGGGAAAAATTCTCATGATGTGAGTAGATACTGATATTTCTAAGCCATTTAGGTGTGCTATTATCCTTCAACAGGCTACAAAAAATAGTGAGAACTAGAGCATTATTAAAAATAAGAAGCAATCATCTTTGTGCTATGAATTTGAAAGATTAGGGCATAAAGAGTTTGAATGTTAATGTCTTAAAAAAAGAACCAAAAGAGAGTAATAAGAATCGTATAAAGCAATATGAAGCATGGCTTAGAGCTTCACCTTTAAAAAGGAAGGGCTTAAAGGTGTTCATGGGAGAATAAGATTTGTTTTTAGAAGTACATGTTGATAATGTTGTAATATTGAGAAAGAAAATAGAAACATAGTAAAAAACAAAAGGCAGAGGAGATATGTGCCAAGTAACTACTACTTCATTTCATTATTTGATATAATATATACAAATCCATGGTGATGTGGCTAAGACATATCTCTTTGTTTCATAAAGTTTTATATATTTAAAACTTAATTCAACTAATATTACAACTAACACAAGGATTAGATAGATTTCAAAAGATATTATCCCTAGAGTACCATAGGAAAATCTCAATGTCTAACACTTTTCCTTGAAATTTTTCTTTGAGACTCCAAGTTTAGTCTTAAAAAAAATTCAAACTTCGCTTTTGGAAAAGATGTGGTCATTATGTTAGTAATCTGGTCTTTAGACCTCCAATGTATTAGGTTGATTTCACCAAGTTTTTTAGTTTTTTTAATTGTATAAAATTTCACATTAATATGCTTGATTTTGCTATGTTGAACGGGATTCTTTGTAATTGTTATAGTAGATTTGTTGCCAACCTATTTTGCAATAACTTTATTTTGGTGTTATTCCAAATTTGACAAAACTTTTTTAAGCTAAATGGCTTGGTTTGTTGAACTACAGTAGAAATATGCTAAACTTCAACTGAGGATTGAGCTACCACATCTTGTTTTTTTGAATTCTAAGAGAAAATACCAATGCCAAAAGCAAACATTAATGCTAAAAGAAAAAATGTAACTTGAAGTGCTTTTGAAATCATCCACACTTCTTATCTAATCACTATTTTGCATATCCTTGAAGCTTGCTACTTGTATTCTTCAAATACCATATACCATAATCAACTGTACCTCTGATATATCTTAAAACTCTTTTAGCTACACCATAATGAACTTGACCAGAAGATGGTATGAATCTTGAAAGCAAACTTAATGAGTACATTATATTAGGTTTGGTGGCAAAAAGATACAACAAATTAACAATTAAGCTTCAATGGACAAAGGCATCAACTTTGCTTGCAATATCATTATTTGACAATTTCTCATAAACCACAAACAATGTAGCCATTAATTTGCACTTTTCCATATTGAATTTCTTCAAGATCTCCAAAACATGTTTCTTTTGTGAGATGAAAATCTCAACAACATCTTGATGATTCTAATTCCAAGAAAATATCTCATTTACCTAAATCAGATATCTTAAACTATTTTTCTATATTCAACTTGCATTGTTTTAGAAAAACTTCATCACTACCTTTGACTAACAAGTCATCCATATATAATGACACAATAAATTGTACTTTAGTTTCAAATTTTTTTACATATAAAGTAGCTTCACTTTCACTTCTTTAAAGCCTTTTTGTAGGAGATAAGCATCAATTTTGCTAAATCAAGCCTTTAGTGCTTGTTTAAGCCATAAAGAGTTTTCTGAAGCTTGTAGCCTTTATTTTTACTACTTGCATCTTGAAAATTTTTTGGTTGCTTAACATAACTATTCTTTTTAAGCAATCCATTCAAGAATGCTAACTTTAAATCTAAATGGTAAATCTTCCATCTTATTTTGGCTACCAAGGCTACTAAAAATCTAATTGTATCATGTCTTACCACAGGAGCAAAGGTGTTTGAAAAATTAACATTTGATTGTTGTGAATAGCCTTTAACAACTCATTTGGCTTTGAGTTTGTTTACTGAACCATTCAAATTTAGTTTGGTTATGTTAGCCCATTTTACTCCAACCACTTTTTATTTACTTGGTTTATCAACAAGCTATTAGGTTTCATTTTTCTATATCATATAAATCTCCTCATTTAAAGCATCCCTCATTTCATTTACTTTTGCAACTTTATTATAACTTAAAAGTTTCAATGTAACTAGATTACATCTGGCATAGACATCATCTATAGTTTTGTTATATCGGATTAGAACTTTAGTATCATGATAGATTCATTATTTTGTTGTTGAGGAAGTTTAGATTGGATGGTGGTTGTAACATTTTCATTATCCCGATTCTAACTTGCAAGCTTATCAAACTCCACATTTTTATTAACCAATTTTTTTCTAGATTTTACATTACAGATTCTATAGGTTTTAGAGTTGCTGTTGTATCTCAAAAAAATTTCAATTTTGTCTTTTGATCTAATTTATCTCTATTGACATCTAGTAAATGAACATAGCAAACATAACAAAATATTTTGAGGTGCTCAAATGAAAACTTTACTCTATGCCATGCTTTATAAGGAGTTTTGCCTTGTAATGCTTTGTAACAGTATATTCAACAAACAAACTAAGGTATTGACTACCTCACCTGAAAACTTTTTAGGCAGATTTTTTTCAAATAATAAATACCTAGTCATTTTCATGACTGTTTTATTTTTCCTTTCACTCACACCACTTTGTTGAGAAGTGTAAGGAATAAGTTAGTTGATGTTCAATCTTAACTTGGTCATTGAATTTCTTGAACTCCCCTAAGGTGTAATCAACTTTATTATTAGACCGGAGCTTCAAAATTTGACAATTAGCGTGCTTTTAAACTAAATACTTAAATTTTTAAAATGTAGCAAATACGTATGATTTTTGCTTCAAGAAAGAACACCTAACACATCCTTGTAAAGTTATCAATAAATAACAAAAAGTATTTGCTATCATTTAAAGATGGTGTCTTCATTAGACACATACATTAATATGTATCAGCTGTAACTTCTTTGAAGCTTTTTAATTTACTTTGGGTGGAAATGGTAGCCTCATTTGCTTGTTATATTGACATACAATACATGTATGCTAGACAAATTCTAAACTAAATTATTCACAAGCATGTGCTTCAAGATTGAATAACTAAAGTGACCTAGCCTTTTGTGCCACGAATCAGAATCATCTACTGTACTAAAGTAAGCATGTATTTTTGTTTGTTTGTATCCAATTGAAAAATTTTTTGTTTCATCTTGATTGAAATCAATTTTCAACCAAATGGATCAAATATGATACATGACATGTTTTTAAAATTTAAAGTATAATCCCTTTCAAGCATTTATCCTACACTCAAAACACTTTGACTAATTTTAAGTACAAATAACACATAAGAAATTAGTTTTGTACTTGTGTGAGTCTTTACTGTAACAATACTTTTTTTTTTGACATCAACATATTCTCCATTACTAATCTTCACTTTTGAAATGTAGGAGTTGTCCAACTCTTTAAAAATCCCAACAATAGGTGTACCCACTGTCTATTAACCAAGCTTTTTTGCTACTACTAGCCGCATAAAATATAACAACAAAAAGTCTTTTTTCATCTCCTTCATGGTTTTCAAACACTTAAGCTTATGTTCCTTGTTGGTTTGCTTTATTTTTGCAAGCATTTTTCATGTCATCAAGTAGATTGCATGCTTTACATTTCACTTTAGACTTGAGCCAACAATAATTTATAGTGTTTCTTTTTATAACGAGGACAAGTTGAATACCTTTACATTATAGACACCCTATTTAATCTGAGATCATTTGTAAATTCTAAAATTTATTTGTTTGTTTATTTATTTATTTATTTATTTTATTTTTGGACTATCAAATGGATAGATGATTGTAAGGCATAACATTATGTCCTTGTTGAATTATTGAGTTAAAGTTGGCCCTTGTTAAAACTTGGGCTGTGATAGATTCTAAACCAGGCCCAACTCTATTATTTTTTAATTTTTATGAATTTTACTTTTTTTATCCTATTTATCTCTTCTGTAAAAGGTTTTGAAATTAAAAAATTGTAAAAATAAACAAAGTGATAAACAAGGAAAAGAGAAGTAGATGGATTTTAAAGATAATATATGTGAAGATAAGTTGGAGATTTTAAGGTTAAATGATAAGATAATTGTTAAAATCAACTCAATCAATCATTTGTTTTGATTTTAAATGCTAAATAAGCTAAGATTAAAGGCCTATATAAGAACGGGTAATTTAACCCAATAGACACATAGAAAGCAATTGTACATAGAGTAAGGAAATTTTTTTTTTACGGTAAAGTTTTTGAAAAGATTTATTTTTTTTTTTGAGAATTTAATTCAATCTAATTTTAAAGAAATTAGTGTCATTGGAAGATCGAAAAGACCCAAAAAATTGAAATGAAGTTTTTGGAAGATTATGGAAAAAACTTAAAATTTTAGATGAACTTGGAATTTTTCAATGACTTTTTTAGTGAAATTTGTAGCTTCTGATGACTTTTCCGATGACAGTTGAAATTTTCAATGGCTCCTTGAATTTATTGGCTAGGATTCCCAAAAATTATTGAATTTTTTGGTGAAGTTTGGCAAAAATCGACAATGACAAGTGCCTAGAAAAAAAAAATAAAAGAAGAGAGAAAAAGAAAAAGGGGGGCTGCGAACAAAAGAAAAAAACTAAGGCTTTTATATAATTGTTAAATGACATTGATTGCACATAAATTTTAGCTTTTTTATGCTTATTTTTAGTGTAATTTTATTTATATTTTGGCTTATTCCTTTGGGATTTTTGAAAAAATTACTCCTAAATATACGTTTGTCTCATGTATAGGTACAAATAGAGAAAATGAGAAATTTTGGACAATTTGAATACATTTTGAAGGATATTTAGTGTAAATTATGAAAATGGCTAAATTAGTATCATTAAGCTATATTGCTTTTTAAGGGAGTTTTCTTAATCTTTGCTTCTGTGATTTTTTTAGCATTATTTCCAAATTTTTTCTAGTGATTTTTATATTAAATTTGTTCATGTAATGACTTGCATTTTGCAACAAAAAATGGAAGCATTAATTCATGCATGTGGTGCCACAAATAAAGGAGAACAAAGATACAAGCTTCAAATGATCATTTGGCTCCATTTCTTAAAGATTAAAATGAGAACTTAAAAGAGTGCTGGGTTGGCATGTTGAAGAGCTTCTATTGGCTATAATTAGACTTTTTGGCATGGCAAAAATGCATAAAGAGAAGCTTGCAAATTAGTGAAAAAGAAAAAAAAGATTTAAAAAACCTTTCATCCTTAGATATTTTAAAGAGATTTTTTAAGGTTAAAAGCACCACTCACTTACCTATAAATAGGAGAAGAGTTAGCAATTTTAGGAGACTTTATATTAGGATTTTAATTTTTTGTTCTTTAGTTTTATGCATTTTCCTTTATCATAAATTTGTTTTCCTTCTTGCCAAACAGCTTTAAGTTTCAATTTTTCTTATTGAATTTGATGGCAAATTTCAATGTTCTATAAGATTTGGGCAATGAATTTTGTAAATTGTTATGATTTCATGTTCAAATCTTGTTAATTTCATGTTGATCTCAAATCTAGATTTGAAACGTGTACCTAACCTCTTTGCACTCTTTTTATTTGAACTCCTTGATTTCTTGCTTATTTTTACTCTATTTTTTTTATAGTTTTGTAACTCATTAGGCTACAACATAGTGAAATTTCAGCTTCAAACTCATTCCCAATCATTTTAGTTAATTATTGCAATATGCAGTGAGAATCACCTAGCAATGTAGTTCTCGTGATCTACAAGTTTGGCTTGGATTCATCTCTTCTCTAGGCAATTTGTTTACTTCTTTTAACTTTTGATCTATTAGATTTACTTATTATCTTGCTTATTTTTGTTTTGTTGCAATTTATTTCATGATTTTGATAGCTATTTGGATGAATTTTGTTGAGCATTGAATATTGGTGATGGGCCTGGCTGGTTAATCATAAGTGAAATGCAAAAGGTATATTTTTTATTTAAATATTTTAAAATTTTTATAAATTTTTTATTTAGTATTCAAATTAATATATGTTTTTTTGTTCATGTGCTAGGGTTTTTGTAAAATCTATTAAAGAGTTGCTTCCATTAGTTGAACAAAGAATGTATGCTAGGCATATCTATGCTAGATGGGGAAAGCAAAATAGAGATAAAGACTTACAAATGCAATTTTGGATTTGTGCTAAGTCCCTAAACCTTCCAAAGTTGAACAACAATTGGATATAATGGCAAACATTAATGGAGGGATAAAAGCAATGGATGATTTATTAGAAAAAAGGCTCATCCAGGATTAGAGTCAAGCTTTTGTCTCAAAATAATTAAGGTTGATATGATTGATAATAACATGTATGAAACATTTAATGAGGTCATCTTAGAAACTAGGTGCAAGCCTATAATTAGCATGCTTGAGAACATTATGATGTATGTGATAAAGATAATGGTTCAAAAAATGAAATATATAAATAAATGAAAGACTAATTATGGACCTAGGATACTTAAAAAACTTGAAAAGTCTAGGAGACTTTGTGGTAAGTGGGAAGTAGAATGAAATGAAGGTATTAGACATGAAGTTTTCTCAGATGATTTGCAAAGTTAGGTGAGGGAAAGTTACACTGTGATGTTACAGTAGCATTCTTGTAGTTATAGGAAATGGGGCGTTTTTAGGGTTCCTTATCAGTATGCAATGTCTGCCATTATGTATCAAGAGTTAGATCTTATGCATTATTTATCTTCATGGTTCAACAGGGAAAGCTATTTGGTTGTTATCATAATGTTTAGGTTGGGATAACCTACCCTTTAGATACAAAAACTATAGAGTTACCACCAATCTTTTTTATCTAAATATGATTGGTCACATATTTGAATCTATCCTTTTTAAAGTTACCCTAAGTGTAAACTAAGGATTCCTAAAAAGAATAGGTTTTGATCTATATAAACAAAACTAAGGTTCGAGAGTTGATTACGTGCAAGAAAAGTTTTAACAACCTTTTATGCCTAAATTGGTACTAAATTAATTATGTGTTATCTTACCTAAGTCTTACTCAAAGATGGTTTTTTATCGTACAAATAAATTAATTTATATCCTTTTATTTATTTACACATCATGGTGATACAAAAATTCTATCAATTTATCAAGCAACCATCTAATCATGCAAATATCATAAATATCATACCAAATATTATGCAAAAGATATCATGTAATAAATCATGCAAATTCATGCCATAAATATTAATCATGTAAATATATTAATAAGTCACACACATAAATATAATCATACCATGCAATAAATATAAAATTATATCATGCAATAATCATAAAATCATATTATGCAATAATCATATTATGCAATAATCATATCATGCAATAATAAATAATAAAGAACTATGCAAATAAATATATTAATAATCATGCAAATAATATATAAATAATCATGCAAATAATTATGCAATATAAATATATTAATAATCATGCAAGTAAATATATTAATATCATGCAAATAATACATAATCATGCAATATAATAAATAATCGTGCAAGTAAATATATTAATTACCATGCAATACTAATAAATATCATGCAAATATATTAATTATCATGCAATAATAATAAATACTATTCAAGAAAATAAATTTATAAAAACATCATTATTAGCCTTGAACTAATCCTTATTTTAAAATAAAAAAAACCTTAAACTAAATAAGCTTAATTAAGATTTTGAAAAAGATTTATTTGATACATATTTTTAAGTTTTATTATTTTTTGTACTAAATAAATAATATACTTTTCAAAATATAAACTAACCTTTTTTTGTTTTCATATTTGTCAAACCAAATCTATCTTTAAAGAAGATTTATTTGAGCTTAAATGAAAGTTCAATTGTTATTTTTAAAGTGAATTTATTCATCTTGGACGCGATACAATTTTGACAGTATTAGTTTTGAGAAATAGATTAACTTAAGAAAGTTGTTTTATAAGAACACAGTTTTTTAACATTGAACTTATTTTATTTTTCTGTATAAATTTACAAAGTTTTAATATTTGAATTTTATATGGTTGGAAAGCTGTAAGTTTACTTTCTAATGGATCAAATAAAATCAAAATCTAAATTTTCTAAGAAAAGATTTTGAATTTTTATTAGATACTATATAGTTATTTAAAAACTACACAAGGGGTAATTTTGAAATTTTACTATAATTACTATACAATGAATTAGGTGATGAACTTTATATGGTTAGAAAGCCCCTTAAGTCTAGTTTCTAAATCTTCAAACAGTTCTTAATTTAAGTTATATAACTCAAGATATGATCAAATTAGTGAGTAAAGTATAAAATATGAGACTACCAATGGCACTGTTCATCCAGAATCACTAGGAATACAAAACCTGGTTGACCTAATTGATCTGGTACCAAAACCAATCAATCCCCTTAGCAGTAACGGTAAAAAATTTAGTGAAATTAAAGAACCAATCGATCCCTTTTCAAAACCAATCAATCCTTTCATCCCAAACAAGTTCCAACAGCTAGTTTCAATTGAGAAAAGCATGGTTTTTCATTTTCCAAGCATTCCTAATAGCTATTTCTTCATTTTTCCTCTATAAATTAAGCATTTCAACACACCAAGAAACAAATGAATTAAGTGAGCAGGATTAAACAAGTTATATATTCATTTTCTCAAAGAAATAAAGAGTTTTAGAGCATTAAAGTCTATATCTTTGTATTTATTATATCTAAATCATATTTGTTGTTCATTTCTCTATTCCTATCTATTTTTTGATTTCTTTGTATTTGATTTCTCTATCCCTATCTCTTTATTTTCATTGTTGATTATATTTACTTTAAGATATATCAATTGTTGTCATTTGCATCATATTTTAATATTGATTTTAATTTTTCATTCAATTATTTTGAAATTTGTGTTTGGGAAAATTTTGGAGAAATTCAATACACCTTTTTTTTGGATCATCATCTCACCTAAAAAGTTAGCAATTGGTATCGAAGTTTTGGTCTCTTTTTGTAGGTTTAACCACCTTAAGTAAAGATCCTATGATTTAATTTAGATTCCAAGATGGTGAGAAAGTCTTCAAAATTCTAATGATTGATAAATATGAGTTTTATGAATATAGAATAAAGATAAGGTGTTTATAATGGCCCAAGATTTTAGAGCTTCGAATGTGATAAAGAAAGGGCTCGAAATTTCTTCAAATAATGCAAATTACATGAGGTAAGTGATAGATGATACAAAGGCCAAGTGCATTATTTATGGAGCTTTAGATGCTTACAAGTTCAACTTGGTCTCAAAGTGCTCAATCTCAAATGAGACATAGAGAAAGTTGAAAGAGCTACATGAAAGACAAAATTTTAACCAACATGCATAATGTCTCATGGCTATTAAAAAATCGAAGGTAACCTTTAACTCTTGTGATTCAAATTCATATACATTTGATCAATTGCAAGATGCTTTTAGTGAGTTATATGTTAAATGTGAATCAATGAAAAGGAAGTATAAGAAATGATTTCAAAATTGAGTGTTGAGAATGATTTTTTGATGAATGCTAAAACTGTTTTAGAAAAAAAATGAAAATTTGAAAATAGATTTTAAAACCTCTTAAAATACAAATGAATTTTTAGAAAAAGAAAATTTTAACATGCAAAAGAAATTTGATGAATTGATGAATAAAAACAAAAGCTTTCAAGAAATGTTTAAGTACTAAAATGATGAAATGCGATTTTTGTAATTTTCATGGTCATATCACACACTTTTTCCTATTAAAAGAAAAGTCCTATTCAAAATTAAGCAAGTATGGGTTCCTAGAGGAACAAAAGATTTAGTTATTAATTCTCAAGGACCCAAAGCAATTTGAATACCAAAAATCAAATGAGAATATCTCTTGTAGGTGATCTAGAGTAAGGAGCTACAATGTGAGTTTGAAGAATAAAATTCTAGACACACAATAGAGATGGGTAACCTTTATGCCAAATTTTTATCTAAAATGAATATAAAATTGATTGCCTATTCTTGTTGAATATTAAAGTGCTTAATTGTTATTGAGTATGTATTTATTTTTGTTCTTACGTATGTTTGAGATGCTTGTTGAAATTGATTTTAGTGCTTAATTGCTTAAGAGATGTTTATACTTATTTTGAAGATCACGTGTGTATTGTTGTTGATCTAAATAGTTGATATTGATGTTATATGTTTGGTGTGATTAGTTGTGTGTTTAACTGCTTTTATTTTTATGCACAAACTTAGAGGGAGCATAAAAAGTTTAATGATTGAATTTTTAAGTTTTGTTTTGAAAATGATTTTTGCTAGAGTCAGGTTTTAAAATATGAAATTTTGTTTTAGCAAGTTTTTAAGTGTAAAATGAATTTGAATATCTTATATTCAATGTTTTAAACTTGCTCAAACAAAAAAACTTGATAACTTGCATTGGTTTTAATTTTTCATAGTATTACATGCAAGTTTCAAAGGTTTTTGGAGCTTAAAAAATCAAATCTTATTTTTAAACATTTTGAAGCATAAAAACCATTTGAACATTTTTAAATTGTGATACAAAACTTTTCTAAATGGCTCGAAGAGCTTAAAATATATTTCTAACATTTTTGCCCATCTTAGTGCCCTTTTTCTAGGATATTAAGAATTGACTTTTTTATTTTCTTATTTCTAAGACCAAATGATCACTTGAACAACTTTGTTTTGGCATTTGAAATTTGTTGGAATGATTCAAGTTGGTTAAAAATGAGCTTGATAAATTTTTAGATTTTTGTTGAGGTCTTTTCAAGCAAAAATGAGCTTTATGGTGTCAAAAATCAAAATCTTAAAAATACTTAGCTTTGAATGATTTATCCTATTTTATTTTGTATAAATAAATTTGTTTAAATAAGTCTAGTGCTACAACAATGATTTTTATTGTCTTAATACATTTTATGTATAATATATTGATGGTTAAATTATATAAGGTCTAATAAGATTGGTTGATAAATTTGTTTATATTGCACATGTTTTATGACTCAAATAATTTTCTTATTCATGAAAAATGTTTAGAAACTTGTTCAAAAGTTTTTTTAATGAAAGTGACAAAGGTTTAATGTTTCAAGTGTGTTCTTGGTACTATTCATGCATAAATAAGGTTTGGACCATTGAAAATTTGAAATACATGCATTTATTAAATACTTGTACTTTTATCTTATTTATTTGATCATTTCAAACTTGTTTAAAATGCTTTCAATGCATAAACTTTGTCCAAACATATTTTCATACTTGAGTTGCAAAAAAGGGTAAAGTTAAAACATTTACAAAATCATGCCAAAAATTTACTTCAAAATATTGTTAATCCAAATGCCTTATTTCTACAATCTAAAATGATGTTTTTAACATGTTTAAATTTTATTTTTAACTAAAAAATCAAAATCCTGAATTTGGAATAAAAAAAAAAATTTCACTATTTTATTATTTCAACAGAAAAAAGGGATAAATCCTTTGTTTAAGTAATTGATTGATTTTTTGGCTAGAAGCAAAATGGACTTGAAAATCACATACATGAAGGGATTGATCACCCTACATGGAGGATCAATCACCCCAATAATAGGATCGATCTCCTCATGGAGACAATCGATCCATTTTAGCAAATGTCACCAAATTGAGTTTTGGCTATCCAACTAGGTTGGAATCACATGTGCCAAACTTATGTTAACTCTTTCACTTTTTATCTTTGACTTTTAATTTTGACTTTGACCTTGAATTTTTGAATAATTTAAAAAAATAATTTTTTTTGGAATTAAAAAGGGTATGCATTATTAATATTTATTTGATTATATTTTTAAATGTTACATTGGAACAAATATTTATTCTAAAATTGGGAATTTGCTTTCAATATTTGAATTTATTATTTCTCATATTTGAAATTCAATTTTATTACTTTCATAAATCTCATGTGCATATATGGATGAAATTAATTTTTGATGCAATGCTCATGTGGTCAAAATACTTAATTTTAAAATGCTTAAATTGTTTATTTCTTGATTTTTGCTTTTAAATTTGATGCATGATGAATTACTTGATTTTAAATTAAATATATTGTTCGTTCATCAATTGTTCTTATAAAGTGTATGCTAAATATGATTTAGCTTGACTTCATATTTGAATTTTTATGCCTAGAGTTGATATGACTAGAACATGACTTAAGTGAATGATTTTTTTATGATGATTATTTTTACCTTAAGTCATTGTCCATTATGGCCTATAATTTGTGTAGACATATTTATGCTTTTGAGATGAAATTTTTTAAAAAATATTTGGATAGTAAATATGTCTTTCTTGAGCTTTTCAACTTCTATATGGCCTTTGACTTTTTTTTTTGTAATTTCTTGAATAATTTTGAATATTTAATATATTTTCTTTGTGTTTATTATTTTCACAAATTGACTTTAGCACATTACATGAGAACTTTAGCTTTTGTGCCCTTCTTATGATATATGATATTTAATTTGATATATGACTTTTAGCTTAAGTATATATCTTCTTTACTTTTGGTAATTTTGTTTAATGATAAAATTTTGTTTTTCCTATTATGACTTAGAATATGAAATTCATTTGTAACAATTGGTATAATTTTTATCAATTGATATTTTTGATGCTATTAATGAACATTTTTTGTCAAGAATATTTTCTAAGTTTATACTAAGAGAAGTTGAAATTAGCATGAATGAGCTTAGGTTTTGAAATTTCAAGTTTAGCAAGCAAACAATGCATTCTCATCAATCAAACTCAAGTACTTTAAAGATTTGCTCAAAACATTTAGAATGAAGAACTCAAAGCCAAATGAAGAAAAAAACATAGCTTGACATGGATGGAGATAAATATATTGACTCTATGCTATGTGCCTATGTTGCATGAGTTTGAATAAATGCTTGCTTTGATATTTGCTTAAAAGACTTATTTGTTTTGAATGCTTGGTGTTTGCAAAAATGAGATATTTTGATTGAATTTGTGAACACATTGTATTTTGGTTAATATTCATGCCTAGTTTTTGATTGATTTGATTAATAGTTTTTAATACATGAATCGTTGGACATAGATATGAGTTAAATAGATTGATTTCTTTAAACATTTTCATAGATTGAAAATATTGAGATAGCATGTACCAAATTACCTAAATGATTGCATATATTTTGAATTAGATATATTACTTATGAATGTGCATATGCTTGTATAATTGAAATATATGTTTGAATTGCATTGAGTACTTGTATATGTTTAGATTAAGTACATTACTTTGCATTGAAATAATTTGAATTATATTTAAATAATTATGCTTTTATTATTTCTTTGTTATAGCATGTGTTCATCATGTTGAAAAAAAAATTGTATAATTTTTTGTTATAACATGATGATTTAAACCTTATTGCTCATTAGTATTCATACTTTATTAAATACATATGAGCTTATGGTTCTTGTTTAGATAGGATTACTTGTGAAAGATTGGTTTTTGTTACTCTAGATTTATTAATTGAATCTTTCATATATATGAAATATGTTTGTTATATGAAAGTTGTTGAACAAAATTGTTAACAATTGGTATCAAAATTGCTAAAGAATTTTTGAACTTTTATAGATGCTTATTGATATGCCTATCCTTGATATAACTTATACTTTTTATGCAAAATTGTGTGTGCCTTAAATTGATTAATCCTAATTTTGAAAAGGAGGAGAAATTTTAGAATACAATTTTGCTTGAATTAAAATGATTTATTTTGTGATAGCCTTAACATTTGGTATAAGCTTGAATATGTATGTGCTTGAATTATATGTTTACATGATATTGATGTCCTAAATTCTACTCACATTTTATGAAAACATGATTTATGAGTAGTATGCATATTATTTTTCTATCATTTTGCTCGTAAGTTTCATGTAGTAAAAGTGATTTTTTATTGTGCTAAAATGTTTTAAATTAGATACATTAGAAAATTATGTTCTTGTCATTGAATACATATATGTGAATTTTATTGGGCATAGTACACTTGATTACATGCATTCATTATACTCTTGATATTATTGGTATCATGTATTTTGTCTCATACCTTGAATTGATTTTTCTTTCTTTTACTGTGATAAAAAAAGAAAAGTTTATTGATATTTCTTCTTACATGCTTCTAGCAATTAGTAAAGAAGTTTCAACATTTGGCATAAAGAGCTTAAAAAAAATGGGAAGAAATATTTTATGAATATATTTGATAATACCCTTTTGTGTTTATTTGCTCATGCCTAATGTTTGTTAATACGTCTTTATTTATTTGATCATACCTTTTAGCTAAAACAAAAAAAAGGAGAAATATCATGGACAAAGTTGCTTGTGCCTTGCTTGACATATATATGTTCTTGATTGTGCTTATTTGATATTTTTAACTAATATATATATGTTAAGTTATGTTAAATTATGATACATTAATTGAGAGAGAGTTTTGCTTGGAAACATATATTGTTTAAGGGAGAGTTTTTAAAAATAGTTTTCAAAAATTTTAAATATTTTAAAGAAAGTTTTTCATTAAGCAAATTTATCTTTAAGTTTTGTCATATCAAAAAGGAGAAGATTGTTAGCCTTAAATTGATCCTTATTTTGAAATGACAAAACATTAAGCTACAAAGCTTGATTAAGATTTTAAAAAATATTTATTTAGTATATGTTTTTAAGTTTTATTATTTTTGGCACTAAATAAATAATGTGTTTTTCAATGTACAAACAAACCTTTCTTTATTTTCATATTTTTCAAACCAAATCTATCTTTAAAGAATATTTGTTTGAACTTAAAAGAAAGTCTAATTGTTGTTTTTAAAGTGAACTTATTCATCTAGAACTCAATACAGTTTTGATAATATTGGTTTTAAGAAATAGATTAACTTAAAAAAGTTGCTTTATAAGAACAAATTTTTTTAATATTGAATTTGTTTTATTTTTCTATATTAATTTATAAAGTTTTAATATTTGAATTTTATATGGTTGAAAAGTTCTTTGAGTCTACTTTTTAATGGATTAAACAAAATGAAAATCCAAATTTTTTAAAAAAAGATTTTGAATTTTTACTAGACATTATTTAGTTGTCTAAAAAATGCATAAGGGGTAGATTTGAAAATTTATTATAAATCGTATACAATGAGTTAGATGATGAATTTTATATAGATAGAGAGCCCTTTAAGTCTAGTTTCTAAATCTTTAAATAATTCTTGATTTAGAGTTCTATAACTTAAGATATGATCAAATTAGTGAGTAAAATACAAAATAAGAGACTACAAATGACATTGTTCATCCAAAATCACTAGGAGTACAAAACCTAGTTGACCCAATTAATTGAGTATCAAAACCAATCGATCTCTTTAGCTATAACGGTAAAAAATTAAGTGAAATTCAAGAATCAATTGATCTCCTATCAACACCAATTGATCCCTTCATCTCTAACAAGCTCTAGTAGCTAGTTTCAAATGTAGAAAACATGGTTTTTCATTTCCCAAGCATTCCCAATTGCTATTTCCTTATTTTCCTCTATAAATTAGGCATTCCAACATACCAAAAAGCTGATGAATCAATAGAGCAAGTTCAAACAAGTTATATATTCATTCTTTTCAAACAAATAAAAGATTTTAGAGTTTTAAAGTTTATATATTTGTATTTATTATATCCAAATTATATTTGTTATTCATTCATAATTTTTTTGTACTTAAACTTAGCAAACACTTTGCCTTAGAGATGTTGTTCTATTGTTTGCAAAATTACCTTTGATATATAAAAGGAGAAAAGAGCAAAATGTGAGGTATTTTTTTGAAAGCTTTGTAGTGAGATTAGGTAAAATACTACAAAGACTAAAGGTTTCTATCTTAAACCTTAGAGAGAAAAAGATAGGGTTGTATTTTCAATTCAAGATTAGTGGATTGAAGCCTTGGTGTGGACCAAATCTCTATAAATCTTTGTGTTTGATTTTTTTATCCTTATCTCTTTAATTTCATTGTTGATTATATTTACTTAAAGATAAATCAATTGTTGTTATTTGTATCATATTTTGATATTAATTTTAGTTTTTCATTCAATTATTTTGAAATCATTGTTTGGAAAGAATTTAGAGAAATCTAATTCACCCATTTTTGAATCACCATATCACCTAAAAAGCTAAAAATCATGTAAAAAAAAACTAATTTTTTTCATGTCCTTTTCTTTATCGTTTTAATTCAATTA
The DNA here is from genome assembly GCF_047325235.1 of Durio zibethinus. Lineage (NCBI taxonomy): Eukaryota > Viridiplantae > Streptophyta > Magnoliopsida > Malvales > Malvaceae > Durio > Durio zibethinus. The sequence continues at coordinate 11,616,623 of NC_143171.1, forward strand.
ACAATTAAAATAATAAATAAGACACAAAAATAGAAAATATAATAAATAAAAAATAAAAAAGAAAATAAAAATCAAACCTGAAAATGTTGGGCAAATTATCACATAGGTCTCACCATGGTTCACATGTAGGTTGAGTTAGAATTTTCTTAGTTTTGAAATGGTATCATTTCAACTCAACAATGAAGTAAAAAAATCTAATTCTTTCCTTCACTCTCTCTATTTCTTCTCTCCTGTATTTTTCTCTTTCTTTGAATCCTTTCCACCTAGATTTAAGAATGAGACTGTTGACTGATAGCCTAAAATGAGTTTTTTTTCCTTAACTCTTTTGGCACTAGCAGCATCTCTTTTTCTTTTTTCTTCAAAACACAACATTTTTTCCCTTCTTGTCTTATTCTTTGCATTTTGACTTTGTAAATTGGATTATTGGTGCTACTGAAATATTAGAAATTGTTTTTGTTTTATTTTAATTTTTTGCTTATCTACTTGTAGTTGGGTTACTATTTGGGACTTGAAGTTGCTAATTGCTTGTTCTTATTGCTTCCCTGTTTTTTTTTTCTAAGCAATTGCTTGTATTCCTATTGGGTTAATTTTTAGACTGTGTTTAATTGCCTTGTTTTAAAGCCAATTACTCGCTTCTTTTTTTCCTGTTTCTCTTGATTCTTGCTTTTGCGGGTATTAGCTGTTTTGCCTTCAATGGGTTTTTGGTTACTTGATTAAGGCTATGCGTTGGCTCTGTATTGCCTCTGTTAAATTGCTGCTGCACTAGAAAATCAAGCTTGAATGCTAAAATTTTATTTGCGTCAAATTGCTCTTAGTTGCTTCTTCGATTTTGCTTGTTCGCCTCTTTGGTTTTGCATTGCTGCTTCTGAGTTAATTGTGAGAAAAATTTGTGTGGCTTTTTTATTGATTGTTATGCTTGCTTTTTGCTTCTTGTTACTTCTTTAGCCAAGAATTCTTTGCTTCTGTTTGCTAATTGATCCTAGAAATTGAGCTTGATTGCTTGATGTTTCTTTGTTTCATTGTGATTGTGAATTGGAATTTTTATTGCTTTTCGAAATCTATTAAAAAACCTTTACCCAATTATTTTTCTTCAATGGCCTCTGAATTGATTGTGAAGTAAATTACAGTGAGGTCCCCCTTTTTATAACCACAGATTCAAGTTCTTCTATAGGGATTAAATCTTAATTTAACCAAAAAAATTTAATCCCATCAAATTTAAGAAAAATCTCTATGGTTTGATTTTATGTAATTTTCTCTTTTTTTGCATGAATTAAGTCCCAAGCTTTCCATAATTGATTAAGTAATGAATTACTAAATTTGAGATTGAATCTAATTAAGTCAAATCCAAAAGCAATTTGCCAAGACAAATCACATTTTTTTACTTTGACCAATAAAATAAAATAAAATCAAAATTAAAATCAAAATCAAAGTTAAAATTAAGATTTTCGAGCTTTTTATTCCCAAGTCTAAAGCTTTTTGAACTAAGGCCCAATTTCAAAAGCCAATGAATCTTGAAAAAATCTCAGACACAATGGGGTGTCTACAACTGTCTCTCTTTGTGTATTTTCTATGAAATAAGAATTGTATAAAGACAAAAGATATCCATTTTGTTTGGGTTTAGAAGAAAAATAAAATTAAAAAAAAACACAATTGCTCCTTTTTAATAGAGATTTGAAAATTTAAAGAAAATGTTTCCTTACAATTGAGTTTTAAAACTTTTGAAAAATAAAATATTCTTCAACTGAAGCTTCATTTTTTAAAAAATAAAGTACTTTTTCATTGAGGCTTCAACTTTGAAAAAAAAAAAAAGAACTCATCCACTAAAGCTTCAACTTTGAAAAATAAAATACTCTTCCACCAAGACTTCAACTTAAAAAAAAAATTTCCTCCATTGAGGCTTCAACTTTAAAAAATAAATTACTCATCCACCAAGGTTTCAACTTTTGAAAAATAAATGACTTTTTCCTAGAGGCTTCAACTTTTGAAAAATAAAGTCATGTCCAGTAAAGCTTTTTATCAATAAAGGCTTGAAACTTTAAAATTCTTATTTAGCAAAGCTCTTTCTCAATAAAGGTTGGAGGCTTGAAACTTTAAAATTCTCATTCAATAAAGCTCATTATCAACAAAGGTTTGAAACTTTAAAAAACTCTTACTTTAAGTAATTCTTTGTATCTCAACTAGATTATCATTAATGTCTTTCAATATCTCTTCTTAAAATTATTTCATCATCTCATTTTTTCTTTTTACTTTTCAAGCATATATAATGAATGAAAAGATTCTCCACAATTCTCAAATTCAATTTCAAAATTGAAATTTTAATTTTTCTTCTTTTCAAACATGTATGGAATGAAGATTATGAACACAATGTAGGCATACAATGAATACATGAGCCAAATATTTTTCAAAGTTCCATCCTAACTTCATAATTCAAACTTTGATTAGTTTTTTTCCAAACATGCAATGCATGAATGCAATGAATGCGATGATATATGCAACATGTAATGAATATAGTGAATATAGTGCAAATGCGATGATGTATGCAACATGTAATGAATGCCGTGAACATAACATATGATGCAAAATTCCAACGCAATTTCAAATTTTAAACTTTCTTTTCTTTTTCAAATATACATGATGAATGCCATGAATGAATGCAATATTTTTAATATGATGAATACATGTAATGCATGTGGTGAAAGCATTGTATGCTATGCAATTTATTTATCTTTTCAATTGTGGTAAATCAAAGGGTTCTCAAAACTCTTAATTTATTTTCTCACTTCTTTTAACTCATCAACACTTGTGATCTTCAACATGAGCTATCATGCACCATCAAGTAGTTTAATCCATTATATCATCAAAATTTCTTTTAATAGGATCTCAAGACTCTTTTTCATATCTTCTTTTTAGCTTCTTTGGAATTGGCTAGCAAATGTATTAATTGATTTGTGACCCAAAATTCCTCTTCATTAGCTTTATCATTTGATCTCAACATTTGGAATACTTTTTTTCATTTGTAAGCCACAAGGATCAACATCCTTTATACTTCTTTCATCTTTCACATTTCATTTTCGATCTACCTTGTCACTTCCAACTTTTTCAAAATAATGCAAGGATCTTTCATAACAATCATTTATTCATTCATCATCATTTTAATTCAATGCCAAATGTAATTTATTACATTTTTTTAATTTATCATGGGAGGGATAAATGGTGACGAATAAGAAAAATCAAAGAAAGGGTATTCATTATAAGATCAAGTCTGGTAAGGAATAAATAGGCAAAGAAACTATTTCAAGATGAATCATCAAGATAAATGTTGGGAAGGATTCGCAACATCTAAGATAATGAATATTTGACAATTCTAGACAAATTAATTCTAAATTTTTTTCTAAAAGCTCATTCCATTGATATTCTTGATCCTTCATCAATCCAGGCATTATCCTTATTTCTTGAGGATCCTTATCAAAGCTATTTTTTCAAGTTTTCTTTTTGTTACTCAAATTGTCTTTTGAGTTTTCAATTGAAGTCTTTCTTTTTCCTCTTTTTTCCTTTCTTTATTAATAATGCAAATATTAATCATGCAAATTCATGCCATAAATATTAATCATGCAAATATATTAATAAATCACACAAATAAATATAATCATACAATGCAATAAACATAAAATCATATGATACAATAATCATAAAATCATATCATGCAACAATCATATCATGCAATAATAAATAGCAAAAATAAATAACAAAAACCATGCAAATAAATATATTAATAATCATGCAAATAATATATAAATAGTCATGCAAGTAAAAATATTAATAATCATGTAAATAATATATAATCATGCAATATAATAAATAATCATAGAAGTAAATATATTAATTACCATGCAATAGTAATAAATACTATTCAAGAAAAAAATCATAAAAACATCATGCTTATTTTTTTTCTTTTTCTTTTCTCTATCCTTTTAATTCAATTAACAATCAAAATGATAAATAACACACAAAAGAAATAGAAAATAAAATAAACAAAATAAAAATCAAACCTGAACAAGTCAAGCAAATTATCATTTAGGTCACATAATGGTTCACATATGGGTTGAGTAAGAATTTTTTTAGTTTTGAAATGGTACCATTTCAGCTCAACAATGAAGTCAAAAATCTTATTCTTTCCCTCACTCTATCTATTTATTCTCTTTTGCATTCTTCTCTTTCTCTTAATCCTCTCTACCTAAATTCAACAACAAGACCGTTGATTGATAGCCCAAAATGAGATTTTCTTCTTTGTTCTTTTCACATCAACAACATCTCATTTTCTTTCTTCTTTAAAATACAACACTTTTTCTTTTTTTAATCTTCTTCTCTTCACTCTAACTTTGGGAATTAGATTGTTGGTGTTATTAAATTGCTTGAAATTGTTTTTGTTTCATTTCAATTTTTTGCTTATCTATTTGTAGTTAGATTGCTCTCGGAGGTTGTATTCTTGTTGGGTTGATTTTGAAATTATGTTAAATTACCCTATTTTGAAGCTAACTGCTCATTGCCTCATTTCTTATTTCTCTAGATTCTTGCTTTTGTAGGTGTTAGTTGTTTTTCCTTTTGATGGGTTTCTGATTGCTTGATTGAGGTTGTGCTTGGCTCTATATTGCCTTTGTCGAATTGCTGCTGCATTAGAAAATCAAACTTGAATGTCATATTTTTCTTTACATCGAATTGCTCTTAATTGCTTATTTGATTCTGCTTGTTTTCCCCTTGGCTTTGGATCACTGCTTCTAAATTGATTGTGGGTAGAATTCATGCGACTTTCTTGTTGATTGTTGTGCTTGCTTTTTGCTTGTTATTATTTCTTTGGCTGAAAATTCTTTGCTTTTATATGCTAATTGATTTTGGAAATTGAGCTTGATTGCTTGATGCTTCTCTATTTGATTTTGATTATGAGCTGGACTTTTTATTACTTTTGAGAATTTGTTAAAAAACTTTGCCCGAAACTATCTCTTTTGATAATTCAAAAACTTTGCCCAATTTTTTTTCTTTAATGGATTCTAAATTGATTGTGAAATTAATTGCTGTGAAGCCCCTATTTTGTGATTATAAATTCAAGTTCTTTTATAGGGATTAAATACTAATTCAATTCAAAAAACTTTAATTCCACTAGATCTAGGAAAAATCCCCATAATTTGATTTTATAATTTTTTTCTTTTTTGCATGAATAAGTCCCAAGCTTTCCATAATTGATTAAGCAATGAATTATTGAATCTGAGATTGAATATAGCTGAATCAAATCCAAGAGCAATCTACCAAGACAAATCACATGTTTTTCTTTTTTTTACTTTAACCAATAAAATCAAAATCAAAATCAAAGTTAAAATTAAGATTTTCTAGCTTTTAATTCTCATGTCCAAAACTTTTTGAATTAGGGCGTAATATTTGAAACCCAATGAATCTCAAGAAAATCTCTAAACAAAGTGGGGTGTCTACAATTATCTAACATTTTATGTTGAATCTTGTCAAAAATCAATTATTTTTGCTAAAAAGTACAGAGGGCCTAATAATGCCACCATTGGTTAAAATAAAGCTTGATAGACCTATTAAGAAAAAAAGGAGAAAAGCATTTGAAGGGAAAAATAGGACCAAACTATCAAGGGTTTGAAGACTTTTGACATGTGATTTTTGTCATGAAAAGTGCCACAACAAGCAAGGCAATCTAAAAAGACCTAAAATTGTAAGATTTATAAAATTTATACTCATGATTTTTTTTAGACATTTTAAGATGTCATATAGTTGTTCATTTTAAATGTGATTTGAACTAACTAAGACATGTTATTTTAAATAAATAGGCAAGTAGTGTTATAAAATCAAGACCTCAAAATGGATAAAAGAAGAAGAAAAATATGCCAAAAGACATGTCTACTGATGTTGCTAGTGGACTTCATTGCAAGGTATAAAACATGCTTACTGATATAATTATTTAACTTCATTGCAAGATATATGACTTCATAACCTTGTATGTTTTATGTTTCGTGTAGGATAATGCTCAAGGATCTAGCCCAACACCTACCAAGAAAACTTTTAATGATGAAAAATCTTTTATTCTGTTACGCAAAATGTAAATAGTCATTTAATATTTTTAATTTCAGTTGAATCTGTATTTCATCTATATTGCTATTGAGATATTGTACTTTGACAATGAAAAGAAATGGTGACACCTCAACACGAGGAAGGAGAAAAAAGAAACCATGGTCATATAGAGAAAGGATAGGTTTATACCAAGATTTTGATAATGGATTCTTAATGCTAAATATAAGTATTTAGGTTGCACAATTTTCTAAATGAAACATGTTTGGTGATAGATTGTTTCTGACACTACTTTCTTATATTTAAATCAAAAAGCCTAGAAGACTTGGCGAAATAATCATAGACAAACAAGGCATGAAGCTTAAATCTTACATTACTAGAAATCAATTGTTGGTAACCCTTACACCTAATTTTCTTTTCAAACTATATCGAGTCAAGTGACAATGTCCAGATATTGATTTAGCATGTTATTCTCTTTTTTACAATAGGCACAAAGGAACAACATGGTTGCAAGGAAAAAAAAGGCAATAATTAAGGATTTCGCATGAACCTCAACCCAATAAAGTACATTAATAAAAGGGAAAGAAATAGCTTGACTCCAAAAATAGATGCTCTTTGTCACCTTTTGTCTTTTTTTGTTGCTTTTGATTGTTATGATTGGTTTTAGCAAATGAACTATGATTTATGTTTTTTTTTTTGTAAAGTTTAGGATGCTATTGTGGTTTGAGGAACATTTTTCTTTTTTGTATATTCTGATCTTACCATACCATTGGGGTTTATCTAATAGCAAAATAAAATTATACCAATATGGTAAATATGATAGATTGCTTCTATATAGCAAAGCTTATTGTTGGATTTGGAAACTATACATTGTGCATTTGTGTTTGAAATGAAAAAACCTTACAGTTTCATGTATGTTTTGTCAATTTTTTTTAAATGTGATGTATATGGTAGATGTGGTCTAATTGAACTATAAATGACATAAACAAAATGAATCATAAGGAACAAAGTTTTGACATTACTCAAAACTCATAAACCATGTACATAGACAGTTATTACAATAAAAAAAATCCATTTCACTAACATAGCCAAGCATTTATAAAAGGATTAGAAATTCACCTTTCATTACATCATCCTTACCAAGTAGTATTGTGAAATACAATAAAATTAACCAACTCACTATAAAAACCAATTTGTATTATCTTTATCTCTCTTAATTGTCTTTTTGAATCCATAATAGAACTCTTCAATTTTATCTCAAACACCTCAATCTCAACCTTCAATGCAGCTACTTCATCATATAAGTCTCCATTGATGATTCTAAAAGACATTTTTTTAAAACATCCATTTTCCATTTTAAACTCAACTACGATTCTTGTTAATGCTCTATTTTTTTTTCTTTCAATATCATATTCTTCTTTTCCAAATTCTTATTAGCATCCTTTAAGTTAATAATCACTTCTTTTATATGGTCATCACCTATTCGTGAATTATGCCAAATAAAAAAACCTAAATCTTTTAACCTACACAATTTATCATAAACAATAAAATGAATAATCAATTTCTACATAAAAATCTATAACATGCAAATAAATTCCTTAAGCCATTTCACAATTTCATACCTTACTGCATCCAAAAAATCTTTTTCAAAGATTATCATCACTTGTTGATGTAACTAAAAGAGCTTTCACTCCACAATAATAGTATAATGGATCACTTTCATAATCATATCAGAATAATGCATAACCTATACACATATTTTCTATATGAAACAAAAGGCATTGTTTTTATTGCATTTGATTTCTAAAAAATTTCAACATTCAATCTAAATTAATTTATCAACAAATATATACATAAAAAAAGCAATAGTATGTTGCCACAATTTGTTCAAAAAACCTAAATCCTTAAACTAGATGTGTTCAACAATTAAAATGACCCGCTGTCAAAATTAAGAACCAATAGATTTTGATTAAAAGCCAAATCCTGAAACAAGAATTCATAACAAAATTAGTAGCCAAGGGATTTTGCTATGTAATGGTAACTTACTGAAACTCTTATAGCTCTTTGACTCTGATTGCCCAAAACTAGTTTAACTTTATCTTCAAATCATGGTAGCTATTTTGAATCTTTGTCTTTATGGATTTCAATCCTCAAAGTCGGATGGATTTTAAGGAAACAAAAGGCAAAATTCTAGGGATTGGATTATGTGGTAGGGGATACGAAAATTTTAAGAAAAAAGTAGAAAAAAAAAGGTTAGAAAAATTTAGAGATTCTTGAAAAAGTTAAAAAAAGTAGAAGTGAAAGAGTTAAATTGGCACATGGAAAATCCATGTCATAAAAAAAAACCTTATCACCCAGCATTTTTATCCATGTCATCAGGTCAATGACACACCATGTGATCAATGTGCCATATCATCAATTTAATAGACTAAATAGCCAATTGTCACAGATTAAATAACAATTTTAGATAACAATAAACATAGATACTTTCAATATTACAATTATTATGCAGAAACTAAATTCAAATTTTACATGTAGTACAGAGATTAATAGCATAATTTGACTATCACGTGTATTGTTTGTTACATGTGTAACATTTTAGGTCACACTTTTACTAATACAAACATATGAATTAAAGATTTTCTTTCATCAAAGAAAAATTTATTCATATTTTAAAAAAAAAGGAATAACAATGATTAAAATTTTTTGAAATATTAATATTTCCTTAATTTTTTTGAATATATACATTAACATGATAATTGAAAGGCATATGTCGACGTTTATTGCTAATGAACTGATGATAAACAAAAGAATTATGTCTTTCCCTCTCCCTTTAATTTCTTAATTTTATATTTTTTTTTTATCAAAAGGCTACAAATTAACATGGTTTAATCAACTTGACCCAAGAATCAACAAAAAGGCCATTTATTACTCACCATATCCAAGCTATAAGCTCAAATTTTGGGTTTGGAGAACAAAGGTATTTTGAATTTCAAAACCCACTAAAAATAGGATTTTCTCATTCACATCCTCATCAACTTCTTCACCATCTTGGCCTTTCGCTTCATCAACATTAATGTAGCTTCAAATAATTCATCTTCAGTCGAATTATCAAAAAGAGATGAAAAATATTATTATTTCAAAAAATAAATTTATTGTATAAATTAACTTCCAAAAAAATAATTTATAAAAATTAATGAACAATAGAAAAAATACTTCTAAAAAAAATTGAATAAAAGACAAGAAAAAACATTAAATATAGAGTGTTTTGGATAAAACAACTATTAAAGAAATTTGCATGCATAAATGTAATGCAAATGCTAACTTATATAAATATATACTAAATGTAAAAAATAAAAATACATTTAAAATTTTAAATAGAATCAAATTTTATGTTTTTACCATCTATTCCAAGATTTTGTATGTAATTAATGGAAGCTATATGTAGCCAACTTCCACAACAAGCATATCCAAATGCAACCTTTAGCAACATTTTGGTCAAAAGAAAACATACTTTTTGATGATTTTGCACTAATGTAATAGTAATGGAAAACAAATTATTTTTTGTGAATTAATTTGAAATTTGGTTACCAACTCAAACAATTGTGAAAATCTAAATATATTATATAGTATTTTCTATTCCTTTTCTTTTTTGTCCTTTTTTTTGGAAAATCCCAAAATTATGTTCTATTTTTTTTAGCATCTAAAATTCTTACTTTTTTATATTTTCAAATTATTTTTATGATTTTTTTTTTTACTTTTTGATATTAAAATCATGGAATTTTAATTTTATAAAAAAATTTAAAATTTAATATTAAATATATTAAAATCAAATTTTTAAAAAAAATCCATAAAGATCAATATATGAAAAAAATTTTAGGATGAAGAAAGTAATATTACATAGCTTATTCATTTACCATAATTACATCTTCTGTTTACTCCTTTTTCATAATTAACTCCTTTATTCATTCCTCTTAGATAATTACATTCAAATAATAACTTCATCACAAAACTCGAGATAATCTCTATTTATCTAATTATTATCCATATCTATACTACCATATATAAAAAGGATCCAAAAAGATTCTCAAACTTATACTTGTTCGATTTTTCTTTCATTTCCATAGGTTTTTCGTTCTCATGGTTTTAATGGCTGAACAAAAGTGGAGACAGGCTGTGACCAACAAAATGCCATTCATGTATTCCCCTAATGACATTATCCCATTCTTTTTCCTTATTTCTTCTCTTATTTTCTCTCTCTGCATCTTCAATTTTACTTTGCAACCAGTTTTAGGATTTCTCGATCTCTTTTTTTGGGTTCTCAATTTCATTCTCTCTTTTTCAGATTTTACCCTTCTCTATTTTTCTTAAGAAGGAATGAATCATTTTAGGGAATAATGATTTGTTATTGTTTGCTATAGGTGAGGGCGACGTTGTAGGAGCAGTAGTTAATAAGCAAACAAAAAAGAATGCACTAAGAGATAGGAAGAATCGCCTACATTAAGAGATATTGGGAGTCTGGTAAACGTTAAAGGATTGGTTGATGGCAAACCTCAACTTCAAATTCACTATCATCTCACGAGATCTTTCTACACATAGGTAGTTGCCAATGCACAAGCTGCTACTGTTACTACCGCTGTGAAATAAGGTATAATATTTTTTGTTTTTGTTCTTTAATTGGATGTGGGTTTTATTTATTTTCTCCTTTTCTTTTTAAGGATTTTGGTGTTACAGACTTCAATTTTATTTAATAGTGATGAATTTTTGAATGGGGTTTAGGTTTTTCTAATTTTTTGCTTTAGTTTGTTTGTTATTAAACAAAATTTTTTCAGTGTAATATTTTTTTATGGATTCCATTCAGGTGTTAACAAAGGCATAACATGGTTTTAGGTAAATCAAAAAAATAGGTTTTCTTCCTTTCACTGCTTTTATTTTTTCAATGTGGTTTATTTTAAAATTTGACTTTTTCCTCCTTTTTACATATTTAAAATAGATAAGAAATTTATCCAAATGGGTTATATTCTTTTCAATCGCCTATTAGGTAAGCAGTTTTCTAATAGGGTTTCTTGACAAGTTTGTATGTAATTGTTTTTAAACAAGGGTTAATGTTTTTGAAATATGGTAGATCTAGATTCTATTAACTAAATGCAAGTATAATTTAATATTCTTTTGCCTGATAGCTCATATTTGGGTTTTGTATTTTAATTTTTTTCATGAAATCATCATACATGTTATGGTTTAAGTAACAGTTATATTATTTTTTCTCATGTATTTCATGAAATTCTCATATTATTCTTATTTTTTTATCTTCAATTAAAGGCATTAGGCATTGCATCCCTGAACATAAAAAAGCTTAAGGATATAGGTCTTTGCATGGTTAAATTTGTTGCTTGCACCCCAAGATCTTTTTTAGATCAAAGGAATAAGCGAAGCTAAAGTTGACAAGATCATTGAAGTAGGTATGCTCTTTCCACACTTTTTTTTCATTCAATTTTTGTTGACTTTTGTTACAATTTATAAAATGATTTAAAATTAATATGTTTGTTGTTCTTGGTTCTTGGCAGCTTCCAAGCTGGTCCCATTAAATTTCACCAATGCTAGCCAGCTCCATGCTCAGAGATTCGAGATAATTCAGATAACATTTGGGTCAAGTGAACTTGATAAAATTTTGGAAGGTACATATGCATTGGTGTGTGTGAAGTTTGTTTGACTTTGATTGTAAACATTCCTTGGAAGGTTTATATGTTGGTGTTATTTGGATTTAGGGGTTATTTGAATTGGGGGTTGTATGTGTACTCTATTGCAAGGTTTGTACATTGATTTTTTTTTAAATATTTGTCTAAAATATTTATTGCATGTTCTATAGATGATAGTCCGTTGGATTTTTTTTGTAGATTAGTTTTGTAATTTTTGTTTAATTACTGTTTTTTGTGCAAGTATTGTTGAATGTTGTTCTGGATTTAGTTGAAGGTTAACGAGTAGTGTAAATATGTAGCCTTTCGATCTGAATTTTGATTATTTTAGTTTTTTTTTGCTAATTCAACTAGGGTCTCGTGTTCCTATTGTTAAAAGTGCAAAACTGCTCCCTAGAAAGGATCCATTAGTTGGGACACCTAAGCCTTTAATGGGTTTAAGAAGAAAGGGGAAAAAAGTTTGAAGAAACAATATTCTAAGCTATGTAGAAGAGGTTGTTAGGGAAGGGGTCCTAATGGGATTGATGAGATTTCTTCTCCTTTAGTATTAAAGCTGGTTCCATTTGATTTTGATCAGTGCACACCGATGAAAGAGCGGTCTATTTTAGTGAGAACTTCGATGATTTCTACAATGATAACAAGGATAGAAAAGGATGGGAATGCTAATGCTAGTGTAAGGTGTTCTTTTGGTGGGGGGTTGTTGGCTAAATTGATGGATACCAAAAGAGAAAGTCCTACTTCGCTTAGGAAAAGCTATATTGCGCCTTCTTCTGCCTTAAAGTTTCCTCGGAGCAAAAGTGTCTGCGATCGAGATCTTAGGATCCCAATTAGTCCTCTCAACTCAGCTGTAGGTGCATGTTGTTCCCCTTTTCCATTTAACAGCTACTATGTTTTACTCTAATATGTTAAATTTTTTTATGACATTTTTTTTTAATCATTCCTCTCAATTTTGTTGAGGAAAACGAATCTCCCTTTTCTACAAGAAAAGAAAAGTTCATGCCCACCACCAAGTTTAAGGCGTGGATAGGGGGTAATTGCTTCCCTCAATATGGGTGGAGATGTATAAGACAACTCCACCCGACCAAGTGTTACTGCACAACAACCAAAATCTCACTTTGATAGTAACTCAGCTTTTGATAATAGCACAAGTTTACCCATGACTTTGCTCGGTAAGCTTGGCATGTTGGGTAAGGTGAGACTATGATTCTTGTTAACTAAGAAAATTGTCAATTTGTCATGGATTTGGTTTTGGTGGTTGACTTTAAGTTTATACTTGAACAGGAAGCTGTGTGTCATAATGTCTAGATCTGGGGATCTATCGCTAGACATTGGCTTGAAGGAGTCGCCACCAATCTTTTTTATCTAGGTGCGATTGGCCACCTAAGGAATCTATCCTTTCAAGGAGCACCTAAGTTTAAGGGTCCCTAAAAGAGTAGGTTCGGGTCTACTAACCAGAACAGAGTTTGGGAGTTCGGTTACGTGTGAGGAAGGTTATAGCACCCTCACAACGCCCATCAAAAGATGGTACTAACTTAATTTTGTGTTATCCAATAAGCCTTAAAATTTTACCAAGTAATTAGTTATTGGAAATTATTCTCAATTGACTTTAATACTTTTAGTAGAAAATTGAAAAAATTCCGTCACTCAAGAGTATGTAAAAAAACTACTGTTTCACTTGCAGAAGCTCCATCATCGGATTATTTAACATTAAAGAAAATAAAGATAAAATAAAAAAAGAAAAAAAATGATTGCTTTTGTGCAGGGAAAATTGATATTTTCAACTTTTTCTCAAAAATATTCTTTTGAAACTTTAATTTTGAGAAAAATTGATACTTTTAACTTTTCCTTAAAAATTCATTTTTGAAAACTTATTTTTAAGGAAAATTGATATTTTCAACTTTTCTCCAAAAATATTTTTTTTGGAAAGCTTATTTTCAAGGAAAATTGATACTTTCAACTTTTCCTCTAACATCTTTTTATTTTTTGAAAATTTATCTTTAAGAAAAATTGATACTTTCAACTTTTTCCCAAAAATATTTTTTGGAAACTTTTAATTTCGAGAAAAATTGATACTTTCAACTTTTCCTCAAAACTTTTTATTTTTAAAGAAAATTAATACTTTCAACTTTTTCTCAAAAATATTTTTTGGAAACTTTAATTTCGAAGAAAATTGATACTTTGAACTTTTTCCCAAAACCTTTTTTTTTTAATTTATTTTTAAGAAAAATTGATACTTTCACATTTTCTCCAAAAATATTTTTTGGAAACTTTTAATTTCGAGAAAAATTGATACTTTCAACTTTTTCCCAAAAATAATTTTTTTGAAAATTATTTAAAGAAAATAAAAATATAAAAAAATAAAATAAAGGAAAAAATATTAAACAAATCTAATATAATCAATAAATAAATAAATATATAAAAAAAGATTAAAAAAAAACCTGAAAACGGCTTGGCTTGGCTTAGCTCAGCTGGAAAAACAGCTTGCGTTCTGGTTGAACACGGGTCGAAATCGGGTCAACGCTTGCGTCGGGTTGGATCTTGGTAAAACATACGGATCCTCTGGGTTACTTAACGTAAAAATGACGTCGTTTTGGAAAGGGTATAAAAGGCTGAAGGTCGATTTTTTCAGCAGAAGCCCTTCTTCTCTTCTCTCTCTTCCCTTTTTTCTTCTCTCCCTTCTCTCTAGAACCCAAAGAACTCCAGTTGAATGTTTATCGAATTCTAGAAATTTTCACTGGAATCTGGGTTTTTCGTCGAAAGTTCATCGAAAAGTTGGTCGATTTTCAAAATTTTTGTTGAAAACTGGACAGCTGGCCGAAAAATTCAAACTTGATTGGAATAGTCACCAAAAAATTCAGCCTTCGTCGAAAAATTCAATCGGAATCTAAAAATTTTCCAAAAATTTCCAGAAAACAAATCGTAAAAAATCTTCCAAAAATTCCCCACTGATCCTTAGAGCTATTCTCAAGCCTCTAAACCTTTTCTCAGCTTTTAAACTTTCTGTGTGTTCTTTCCTCTCAGCCAATAACTCTTTTCCCTATCCTTTTCCTTTGATCCGATGGTCATTTTATAGAGATTGATCAAAAGAGTTTCTGATCAATCCCAACTTCTCTTTAGATTGGGATTCAATCATTGAATCCAATATGGACTCTGATTGAATCCCCATTCATGGTAGGATTCTTCAAAATTGTTCCAATCTATAGCCAAAAAAAATTTGAAAAAGAAAATAAAAAATCAAATAAAAAAATATTAATAGATAATTAAAAAAATCAATTAAATCAAAATATTAACAAATAAAAATAATACTAGATAAATTACAAGAGATAAATAATAATAAATATATAACTAGATAAATAAAATATATATATTAACATAAAAAAAATAAATAGTAATAACAAATATAAAGAAAAAATATATATAAAATAACAAATAATAAAAATAAATATAATAAAATAATAATATATAAAATACAAAATAATAAAAAAAAGGGTTGACCTACCCATTTGGATCAAGCCTAAATGATCTGAGTCTGGATCAAATTGGGTATCTACAGCTACCCCTCTTTGCACATTTTTTGTGAAACAGAAATTACGCAAAGACGTAGACACCCATTCATGACTCAACTCGACATTTTTTCATTTTTAAGATTTGATCAAAACTCCTCTAAGCAGAGGCTCAATGACTTTGAAGATGAATAAAACTCCTCTAATCAGAGGCTCAATGATTTTGAAAAAAATAAATAGCTCATCTAATTAGAGGCTCAACAACTTTTGAAAAGTAAATGGCTCCTCTAATCAGAGGCTTAACGACTTTGGAAAATAAATAAAGCTCCTCTAATCAGAGGCTCAACGACTTTGGAAAAATAAATGGCTCCTCTAATCAGAGACTCAACAACTTTGAAAAAATAAATGGCTCATCTAATCAGAGACTCAACAACTTTTGAAAAGTAAGTGGCTCATTTAATCAGAGGCTCAATGACTTTTGAAAAAGTAAAACGCTCCTTGACAATCATGTCCAAAGGAGTTGAAGATCGTATTTGAAGGAATTTCAAGAAATTATGCCCAAAGGTCTTATAAATCAGCCCTGATACCAAGAGACATCCTATTTCAAGGATTAAGAACTTACCTGACAAGCTTTTCTTCAAATTAGAAAATGTCTTCACATCTGTCTTCTCTGTGTGGGATTTTGGAATACTCCTGCTTTTTGAATTTATATAGTATATGCTATGTAATGCATATGAGATTCAATGCATGTTATGCAAATGTTGGCTAATTAACTCC
Source organism: Durio zibethinus (assembly GCF_047325235.1). Lineage (NCBI taxonomy): Eukaryota > Viridiplantae > Streptophyta > Magnoliopsida > Malvales > Malvaceae > Durio > Durio zibethinus. The sequence continues at coordinate 11,632,674 of NC_143171.1, forward strand.
TATTCAATTATGATACTCAAGTTTCTCAAACTCTTTTCCTGGGCATCAAACCCTTTGATTCTTCAAAACCAGATTACGCTGTTCTTCTAAGATCGAGCCAGTGTAGCTCTCAATCGTCTCTTCCACTCACATTTTTTCTATAAGAAATCTCTTTTCAAATTCAATGTCCTTATTAAGAACTGAAAATCTTGATTCTACCTTTATCACTCTTGACTTATTCAATGTAATGTAGAAATCTTTCACGTTATTATTCATTCATCAATCATTATTTCAAACTCCAAAAGTAAGAATGCATTTGCACATTTCCTCCATTATAGGGTATTAGGAAGAAAAGAATATGAATGGTTGAGAAACAGTCACCAGAAAAAAAAAACACAAAAAGTGAAATAGAATGTCTTTTATTAGCAAAATGTTAGCAAACTTTAACTAAGAAAGAATTACAAGGATAAGTGTGGGGATAAAGCCCAAAAATGAACAATCGAATAATCATGATAATATATCTCAAAGTTTTTCTGAAAATCCAACCCTCTGATGTATTTAATAACTTGGAGTTCCTCCAAATTTGCTAGCCTCCATGCCAACAGATTTGCTGTATTCTCCTTATCTAAGCTGCCTTTTCAGATTTTCAACTTAGACAAACCTCCTATGACTCAAATCGCCATTTTAGGGTTTTCGCCTTGAGTCCTTCTTTTTCATTCATTTTTTTTTCATTTTTTTTATTTTTTTCTTTTATTTTAAGCATAGTATTTCTTCACAGCATCAGAATTTATAGGATAGGATAAATCATTTCCATCCATCTCAGTCAGTATCAGTACTCCATCCGAAAAAGTTTATTTCACCACATACAACTCTTCCCAATTCAGAGTTCATTTTCTTCTACTATCATGCTGGATCGAAAAGATTTTCTTCAAGATCAACTCTTCTTCTCGAAAGCAACGAGGTCGAATCTTCTTATCATGAGCCCTCATCATTCTTTTTTGATATAGTTGACCATGGCACAGTGCAGTCAATCTCTTTTTTTCTATGAAATTTAATTGTTCATAGCATTCTCGAATCCATTTGGCTTCATCCAACTCAACTTCTTTTAGAACCCTCAAGGAAGGGATCTCTACTTTCACTGGTAGTACAGTTCCATCTTATAAACCAAAAAAAATAGAGTTACCCCAGTAGAGGTGCGAACTGATGTTCGATATGCATGTAGTACAAATGGTAACTTTTCATGCCAATATTTATAAGTCTCGATCATCTTTTCTAGAATCCTTTTTATGTTCTTATTAGCTGCCTCAACTGCTCCATTCATTTTCAGACGGTATGGTACCGATCATGATGCTTGATCTTGTATTGGGCACATATTTCTTGCATTATCTTACTATTTAGATTCTTTGCATTGTCTGAAATAATTTTCTTCCGAAGTTCATATTTACAGATTATCTCTCTCTTTATGAACTTACAACCCACAGATCGTGTTACACTTGCATATGATGCTGTCTCTACCTATTTTATGAAGTAATCTATCATCACAAAAATGAATCTATGTCCGTTAGAAGCCTTTGAGGTGATAGGACCAATGACATCCATGCCTCACATTGAAAATGGCCAAAGTGGCGTCATAACATGTAAAACAGATGGCAGAGCATGGATCTTATCAGCATATATCTGACATTTATGGCATTTACGAGCATAATCAATGCAATCACTCTCCATCATCAACCAGTAATATCTTACTCTTATGATCTATCTTGCCATCATATGTCTACTGGTATATCCTTAACATCTATCCTGATGGGCTGAATGTCAGTATTATCATTGATTCAAATCATTGCAGCCAGAGTAGCCAATGCATTAGCAATCAGATTCTCTTCTCGAGGTAAATGGTTGAATTGGATATCTTTAAATTATTTCATCAACTCTAGAATATACTTATGATATGGAACGAGTTTTGAATCTTTTGTCTCCCATTCCCCTTTTAATTGATATATAACTAGAGCTGAGTCCCTGAACACTTTTAATGCTCTCACTCCTCTATCTATAGCAACTTGCAAGCCTATGACACATGCTTTATATTTAATGATATTATTTGTGTAATTAAAATTTAACCTTGCTGTTACAGGGCAGTATTGTTCTTCTAGAGAGATCAGAATTACTCCAATTTCGTGCCCCAAGGCATTGGCAGCTTCATCAAAATACATTCTCCAATATTTTTCTCCATGCTCCCCTTTTTCCAGTTGAGAAATAGTCATTAGGTCTTCATCAAGGAATTTCAACTTCATTGGTTTATACTCTTCAGTAGCACGATCTGTAAGAAACTCTGCTATAGCGTCTCATTTTATTTCCTTTTGGCTCATATATATAATATCATACTCCGAGAGCATTACTTGCCATCTAGCAATTCTTTCAGACAAAGAAGGCTTTTTAAAATATATTTAATTGGATCCAGTTTTGCTATGAGCCATGTGGTATGATAGAGCATATACTGTCTGAGTCTTTTGACGGTCCACGCTAATGCACAACACATTTTCTCCAATAAAGAATACTTGGATTCATATTCTGTGAACTTTTTACTTAGATAGTAAATAGCTCTCTCATTTCGATTGGACTCGTCTTGCTGCCCCAGCACACATCCCATTGATTTTTCATATACAGTTAAGTATAGAATTAAAGGTTTCCTTGAAACAGGTGGCACCAACACTAGAGGGTTTGACAAGTATTGTTTAATTTTATCAAAAGCCTCTTGACATTCTTCGTTCCATTTTTCAAGATTATTCTTATGGAGAAGCCTAAATATGGGATCACATTTGTAAGTAAGCTGAGAGATAAACTAAGAAATGTAATTCAATCTCCCTAAAAAATCTCAAACTTTTTTTGGTGTGCTAGGAGGTGACAAATTTTGAATGGCCCGTATCTTATCTGGATCGACTTCAATTCCTCTTTCACTGACCACAAAGCCTAGCAACTTCTATGACTTTATCCCAAAGGTGCACTTGGCTGGGTTTAATTTGAGCTGAAACTTTCTTAATCTCTCAAATAACATTATGAGGCTGGTGACATGATCTTTATCCTCACAAGATTTTGCAATCATATCTTCTACATACACCTTGATCTCTTTGTGCATCATGTCATGGAAAAGTGTACCCATGGCCCTTTGATATATTGTTCCAGTATTCTTTAACCCAAAAGGCATGACCTTATAGCAAAAGATTTCTCATATAGTTACGAAAGTAGTCTTTTTCATATCATCTGCAGCCATTTTTATCTGATTATACCCTGAAAAACCATCCATAAAGGAGAAAATTGAATGCCTAGTCGTATTATCTACCAGCGAGTCGATATGAGGCAAAGCAAAGTTATCCTTTGGACTAGCCTTATTCAAATCACGATAGTCTACACACATTCATACCTTTTCATCTTTCTTAAGAACTGGTACTATATTGGCTACCCACTCTGGATACTTAACCACTTGTAGAAAACTTGCATCAAACTATTTTTTCATTTCTTCTTTGATCTTTAGTAGCATTTCAGGTTTCATCCGTCTTAGTTTCTATTAAACTGGCTTACATTTTAGCTTTAAGGGCAATCTGTGTTTCATATCTCCGTACTCAGCCTTGGCATATCCTGATAAGACCAAGCAAATATATCTACGAATTCTCGAAGTAAGTCTGCCAAGCGTTGTCTATCTCTTGATGAAAGTGAAGTGCCAATTTTGACACCTTTATTATTCTCTTCATCTCTTAGATTCACTAGGTCAACTATCTCCTGATGAGGTTTAATTGGCTTAGTTTCTTGTTCAATCAATCTCATTAGGTCCGGAGGCATAACATATGCCTCAAAATTCTTTTCATTGTCAAGTTCATTAGTGTTAATTGAATTCTCAAAACTAACCTCTTGATTGTTATCATAATTATCTTCATGTTCATTTAAGGACTTGAAAATTGAATGAAATGGGATATGTTGGTAAGATGTATTTGGAAAGATGGAAATAATGAAGACACAAGAAGAAATGAATGAAAATGCATCATTCCTAATTTTTATTAAAAATAATAAAAGATAAATGACCCAAACAAGAAAGATCACCCCAATACCTTGGGCAATAGCTATTGGGATGTTACAATTACATTGTATTAGTTTTAAAAGTCACAGGCATCTCAATGGTACTCCAATTATTCAACTCATAATCTGGCGGACAAAGGCGAACCCACCCCTCTTGATTAATCTCTCATTCATCTTCAATAGCATCAATGGTTAACTAAGCAAAAATGTTTTTCATACTTTTTCCTGTATCTGGATACATGAATCCTCTAGGTCTAAAAGTCTCATACAAGTGTAGAATAACCATTAGTCTTACTATTTTTCCTGTTGGCCTTCTCTTGATCTCTCATTCTACCATCTCATAGCCTAGGCCTAACCTGCCGTTATTGTCTATCATCGTCGGGGATTTTTTTATTCCCTACAAGTTTTTGCCCAGCCCTAGTCCTAGATACCAGCCCTTGTTGATGACTTGTCTCATCACTATCTTTGAAAAGGGTTGATTTTTAAGTCTTTCACCACAGAATTAACCAATTCAAAAGATCGATAGGAACATTCTAATGCTTCTTCAGTAGCTTCTACATATGGAGTATTTAATGTTTAGGTCACTAGCATGTCTTCCTCCCCAAGTACCATTACTAGTTGACCTTTTACATTAAACTTGATCTTTTGATATAAGGTAAAGGGTATAGCTTCTGCCATATAAATCCATGATCTTTCCAATAGACAACTATAAGATGGAGAGATATCTATCACTTGAAACTTCACATTGAAAGTGCATGGCCCAATTTATAAGGGCATCTCAATATCCTTCAGGACTACTCTTCTGATTTTATCAAAAGCTCTCACAATCATCTGACTATCCTTCATATGAGAGTAATCAATGGGTAGCCTTGCCAAAGTTGACATAGGCATGACATTGATAGCAAAGCCATTATCGATAAGGACCTTGGCTATGATATGGCTCTTGCACTTGACCGTGATATGCAAAGCCTTGGCATTTCTTTTTCCCTTTAAGGAAATCTCATCATCGCTGAACGAAATATGATTCAGCATGACTAGATTTCCAGCCAAGTGATTCACATATTCAATAGATACATTATGTGTTTCGTGTGCCTGATTCAACTTTTTTAGTAGGGCATTTTGGTGTGGCTCTGAGTTTAGCAATAGTGATAGTAATGAGATTTGAGCTGACATTTTGTTCAATTGTTCAATAACTGAATACTCACTATGTTTTACCAGCTTTAGAAATTTACAAACTTTTTTTATACCGATTTCAGGTGATCTTTTTCAAGTTCTATTTCAGGGTTATTCCGTCCTTCTCTTTCCTTCGCTTTCTCCATTCTAACCTTCTCTAACATTTCTGGAATGTAGCACCTTTCACTTCGGGTAATACCTCCTACACCAGTTATATTGAAAGTGTCAACTTTGGAGACATCTTTTTTTTGCCCCTGAACTACTGTATCACAGCCATATCTCTAAGGTACAGCTTTATCATCCTTATACAGAAAAAAAGTCAGAACTTTAAAAGTTAGCGATTTGGGAATGAGTTTGTCTATGATTGACTTTAGCTTGTTCCTATAATAGATTGTCACTGGCTTTAAAAATAGCTTTGCAGGCTTATCAATCATGGACACCTCAAGATTTCTTAAGTCTTCTCTTCTTTCATAGACCTCCATCTGGTATGAATCTAAGAGTTTTTATACCTCTTGGTGAAATTGCTCACAAGTTTCAATAGAGTGGCCTATTCCCCACTATGATATTTACAACTAGTGCCGGCTACATATATTTCATGATAACTATGTGGACTCGTTAGTTGTATCATGTTAGCTTTTCATAAAATATCAAACAGCTGACTAGGAGGTGTCTTAATCTCTGCTATTTTTTTCTTCAAATGGCGCTTATGTTCTTCACTCAGGGCATTCACATTATGATTAGGCAAAGGATTGCCACTGACATTCGGTGCAGTCACCCTTTTTATATTAAAGCAAATCATTCCATCCCTGATTAATCATTGTACTTTATGTTTCAGGGTAGTGTAATTTTCGATAGAGTGACTAGCAATCCCATAGTGGTAGTCACAATAGGTTGTGGGATCGTACCATTTGGGGTAAGGTGGCTTGAAGGGTTCTAGCTGACTAGGAACAATCAAATGACTGTTGTAAAGCTCCCTATATAGTTCTGTATAAGTCATTGGGATTGGATCAAATACAAGTTTTTCACGGGTAATTTGTTGCTCCCGTGAACCACTCATGGGGTTAGTTGGATGATTTTGGAGTCTTGAAGTAGGCTGAGTGTTAGGACTGTATATGGTATTTTGAAACCTAAGAGGGGTTTGATATGTTTGGGGATAAGGTGACTGTACAAATGGTTGATATGGGTAAAGGGAAGTGTTATTTATAGTAGGGTAATATGGCAGATATCTTAGTGGTGAGTAGGGTTGATAGCCCCCAAATTACTGTCTATCAAAGCTCACAGCCTGAGTTTCAGTCTTTTTCTTCTTTGAGACTCTCTTATTAGATGCTTCATTTTCTTTCACTTGCTATTTTTAATGGCACTCTTAATCATTTCTCCCAAAATTACCATATCAGCAAAGTTTTTTGTTGCATTCTCTATCATCTTTTCATAATATGGAGGTTTCAAAGTGCTAACAAATAGCACTGTGGTCTCTTTTTTAGTTAATAGAGGTTGTACCTGAAAAGTTATATCCCTCTATCTCTGGGCATACTCTTTAAAAGACTCATTTATTTTTTTCTTTAGGTTCTGTAAAGACAAACGATCAGGGGCCAAATCGATAATATGTCGATATTAATTGATGAAGTCATGAGCCATATCGCTCCAAGAACGAATGCGGGTTCTGTCCAGCTGAACATACCACCTGGTCGCTGAGCCTGTAAGGCTATCCTCAAAAACATGCATCAAGAGTTTCCCATCATGAGCATGAGCTACCATTTTTCGATAATACATGGTGATATGGGTTTTGGGGTACTTCGTACCATCATATTTTTCAAATTCTGATACTTTGAACTTATGAGGAATGACCATATCAGGGACTAAGTAAAGCCTAGCAACATCAACTAAACCATAAAAACCAAATCTTTTCACAGCCCGTAGTCTTTGTTCTAGCATACTAATCTTGGAGCTTTCCTGAGTTTCCACTCTTATCTTTTCTTTCTCTTTCTCTTTCAAATCATCTAGATCAAGAATTGGTTCTACTGTCTTTTCAGTAAAGACAGAATTTACATAGCTATTATAATGCCTTGGGTTGGAAGCTAACGGTATTTCAGGATATGTTGGATATGTGAAGTGTTATGATGGAACCTCTTGAGCAGACTAGGCTTGAGGTGGGCCAAAACCTGAAGGATGCAAAGGGTCAGCCACTTCTTGCGATGGGGAAACTTGTTGGCTTGTATTTTCTTTAACTCTTTTCCCTTATTCAGCTTATTGAGAGCATCCAGAATCTTGCTCAACTCACTTTCAATCTTCTCCTATGCTTTTTCTATCTTTTTAAATCTGTAAGAGCTTTTTTGCTCTATTTGTCTGGCTTTGGATCTTGTGTTGTATCGATAGATAAGGTTCTCGCTAGATGGAGCTATCCTTGAACCTTGAGTGCCATATCTTAGAATTAGTAAATTTGTATGACTATCACATGGTTACTTTATTAAGTGTAATGAATGAGAATGCAATATATGAAAAATGCATGTATGCAAAGAACATTTGCCTTAAAGATGATATTCAACTAAAAGATTTCATTTATTCTAAAAAAAACTTTTATCTACATTAAGTTTATCATCTTAGAACTATAATCATAAAATTGCTTAATCTGTTCATACTGGGCCTTGGCTACCTTAATGAAGTTCAACAGATACTGTCCATGTTCTTCTACTGGGGTCACCACTTATTTTAATGCCTCTACCTCTTCCACCATCTCTCTTGCCTTGCATATCCCTTTAAAAATTTGGGTCGTTAGGTGCTCGATGTATTTCTATCTTCTTAGGTTCTCTCTTTTACCACACCAGACTTGGTATGATAATTTTTTATGCTCCCTAACCAATGCAGCAATGTGGTCTTCTTGTTCATTTAACTTTTACCTTAGCCTACTCAAATAACTGTTTAGCATGTTATTCTTTGTCTGTACTTGGGTACTTTTTTCTTTCAATTCAGCATACTCTTGCTTCAATCTTGCATTTTCTTCAGTCAGCTCGACAATGGTTATCTCTTTGGCCCTTTCTCTCACACATAACCTTTTATGCTCTTGGTGTAGCTTTGCTAGGTCTTCAATAGTTGTATCACGTTCTCTAGCAATCTTGTGAACTTTAACTTCATGACTTTCAGCTCTATCTTTCCACTGGGCTTTTTCTCCTTGAAGCTTCTAGATTTTTTGCTTTAACTTACCCTTTTCATACTCAAATTCTTTTGTTGCCAGCTCTAATTCTAATGGTGTCTCTTCACGTTTTTCTTCTATTGGTGCTTAAAAGCTTTCATAAGTGAATACCATTTCTTGTATTCTTTTTGTTCTCCAAACCAAGTACCCTTGAGTGACTTTATCAGTAAACGGTCTAGGACTCACCCTTCGGGATTTTTTCTATGCTTTAATAATCTCATTAATCCTCTGAAATGCTTTAGGCTCACTGTAAAAGAAATCTAACTGATGAAGCCCATAAGTCATGGGAATGAACTGTTTTACCCCAAACTGCTTTCTCACAGGAGTGGTGCATAATTTGTTGCTCCCCATAAACCCAAAAATGGGACCACTGTACTATCCTCACATTGATACAATATAGGCTCACGATTCATCCATGAGACTAACCATCTCACCTTGGTGCTGGTCAACTTTTATAAGAAAGCTATCCATTCCTTTTTAGACTTTTGTTCTGACCACCTACTTTTATAGAATTCCTTGATCAGAGCACGATTACAGATATAAAGCTTTAAGAAAGCACCATTTCCCCATTCAAAATGGCTTTTCATCCATAAGTACAATAACTGTATGCAACCTATAAAGTGCCCTCTATTCCGACGATAATAACTTAAAGATCTGATAGTCTCTGCTAATATTACCGTTGAAAGATTATAGCCATTGATCACACTCTCGAAGAAGTCAACCACCGCTATCTCAATATAACCCAAAACCTTTGGAAAGATCACCATTCCGTATATGGCTAAGGCAAATATATCTAACCCCCGTTATTCATTGGCATGTTGTACTAGAAACTCATAAAAGAACTTTCAAGGTAGGCAAACCTATTCTTGTTTCTTCTTTGTATGAGAATCCATAATTTCCTTGTCTATCCCCATGAATTGAGCCAAACCCTTATGAAATCCTGACTTATTTTTTTTTACATATATCTTATCAGGAGCCTTGAGGTGTAAACCTAATAAAATCGAATATTTTTCGATGGTGAGAGTCATATCAGCTTCATTAAAGATGAAACACTTGTATGCAGGATCCCAAAATTATGCTACAGCTCTGATTAGTTTATCATCAATAACTACTGTTAGAAGGTGTGCTATATGCCCGTGTCTTTGACAGAACTGTTCTTGTTTTGACGAACTCATCTTCTTCTAGATATCAACCAAATCCTCTAGATTGTTCTATTTGAAGAGGATAGATGTTTCTTGAGACAGAGTAGAATCATATCCGATTGGTAAACAATCTTCCATCTTCAGTTGAATCTTTTTTGACTGGGCCCTTACTTCATTGGGTGTCTCACAATGCGCTAATACGGATGAAGAGCAAACTAGTCGTTCATTAGAGTCCATGAAAAAAATTTGTTGAAGACCGCCTTTTAAACAAATATTCTTTGTGCAACTGTATGATATGAGCATGAACCAATGCAGATGAATCAGAGAAAATGTTAGTATGCCCAGAAAAAAATAAATAAATAACTAAGTAAATTTAAACATCACATAGAATAAGATGACTGAATCCTATGCTTTTGGTCAATTCTAAAAGGGAAGAGTGATGGCTCTATCTATAGGTTAGGCATTCTTAAGGTTCACTATATGTGGTTTAAGGTCAAAGTCTAAAGGTTCCTAAATTGCTCCTTACATCTTTGTCCATCACAGACTAGTAAGGCACCCTAATCCTCACCCATTACAGGCTATAAGTGAAAAAGGTTCAATTTGAGTGAGAGCATTTCGCTAGCCACTACGGAGCCATTAGACCTCACGAAAGCAATAGGTATTTTACTCCATTCTAGAGAGATGGAGCTTGGGTGTAGAGCTCATGTTATACACATGCATATGAATGACATAATTAATAAAGTAAATAAACATGAATGAATAAATAAAATATATATAAAAAGGTTCAATTTTATTAGGCTTTTGGATAACATAAATTTATTTGCTGGCCTGACTTTCAAATGCTCCCCAACGGAGTTGTCAAGCTGTCATAACGTCTAGATCCGGAGATCTATCGTTAGACATTGGCTTGAAGGAGTCGCCATCAATCTTTTTTATCTAGGTGCGATTGACCACCTAAAGAATCTATCCTTTCAGGGAACACCTAAGTTTAAGGGTCCTTAAAAGAGTAGGTTCGGGTCTATTAACCAGAACAGAGTTCGAGAGTTCGGTTACGTGTGAGGAAGGTTATAGCACCCTCACAACGCCCATCAAAAGATGGTACCAGCTTAATTTTGTGTTATCCAATAAGCCAAGTAATTAGTTATTAGAAATTATTCTCAATTGACTCTAATACTTTTAGCAGAAATTTGAAAAAATTCTCTCACCTCAAGAGTATGCAAGAAAACTACTGTTTCTCTTGCAGAGGCTCCATCATCGGATTATTTAACATTAAAGAAAATGAAAAAAAGAAAAAAAATGATTGCTTTTGTGCAGGAAAAATTCATACTTTCAACTTTTCCTCAAAAATTCATTTTTGAAAACTTATTTTTAAGAAAAATTGATATTTTTAACTTTTCCCCAAAAATATTTTTTTTGGAAAGCTTATTTTCAAGGAAAATTGATACTTTCAACTTTTTCTCTAAAATCTTTTTTTTTTTGAAAATTTATCTTTAAGGAAAATTGATACTTTCAACTTTTTTCCAAAAATATTTTTTGAAAACTTTTAATTTCGAGAAAAATTGATACTTTCAACTTTTCCCCAAAATCTTTTTTTTAATTCATTTTTAAGAAAAATTGATACTTTTCACTTTTTCCCAAAAATATTTTTTGAAAACTTTTAATTTCGATAAAAATTGATACTTTCAACTTTTTCTCAAAACCTTTTATTTTTAAAGAAAATTGATACTTTCAACTTTTCCCCAAAAATATTTTTTTTGAAAATTATTTAAAGAAAATAAAAATATAAAAAAATAAAATAAAAATGAAAATAAAATAAAAGAAAAAATATTAAATAAATCTAATCTAATCAATAAATAATAATAATAAATAAATATATAAATATATAAAAAGAAGATTAAAAAAAAACCTGGAAACGGCTCGACTGACGACTCGGCTCGGTTTAAGTAAGAAAAACGGCTCGGAGAAGCAGCTCGACTCGACTAGGGAAACGACTTGCACTCGGGTTGAACGCGGGTTGAAATCGGGTCGACGCTCGGGTTGGATCGGATCTTGGCAAAACGCACGGATCCTCTGGGTTATTTAACGTAGAAACGACGTCATTTTGGAGAGGGTATATAAGGCTGAAAGTCAATTTTTTCAGCAGAAGCCCTTCTCCTCTTCTGTCTCTTCCTTTCTTTCTTCTCTCCCTTCTCTCTAGAACCTGAAAAATTTCGGTTGAATATTCATCGGATTCTAAAAATTTTCGTCAAAATTTAGGTTTTTCGTCGGAAGTTCATCGAAAAATTGATCGGTTTCTGAAAATTTTTACCGAAAAATGGACAGTTGGCCGAAAAATTCGAACCTAACCAGAATAGTCGCCAGAAAATTCAACATTCGTCAAAAAATTCAACCGGAATCTAAAAATTTTCTAAAATTTCCAGAAAAAAAATCACAAAAAATCTTCTAAACATTTCCCACCAATCTCTAGAGCTATTCTCACGCCTTTAAACCTTTTCTCAGCTTTTAAACCTTTTGTGTGTTCTTTCCTCTCAGCCAATAACTCTTTTCCTTGTCCTTTTCCTTTGATCCGAGGGTCATTTTATAGGGATTGATCAGAAGAGTTTCTGATCAATCCCAACTCCTCTTTGGATTGGGATTTAATCATTGAATTCAATATAGACTCTGATTTAATTCTCATTCACAGTAAGATTCTTTAAAATTGTTCTAATCTCCAGCAAAAAAAAAAATCCAAAAAAGAAATAAAAAATCAAATAAATAAAAAAATATTAATAGATAATTAGAGAAAAAAATCAGATAAATCAAAATATTAACAGATAAAAATAATATTAGATAAATTACAATAAATAAATAATAATAAATATATAACTAGATAAATAAAATATATATATTAACATAAAAAATTAAAAAAATAAATAGTAATAACAAATATAAAGAAAAAAAATATAAAATAAATAATAAATAAATAAAAATAAAAATAATAAAATATAAAATACAAAATAATAAAAAAAAAATTGAACCTACTCATTTGGACCAAGCCCAAATGATTTGAGCCTGGATCAAATTGAGTGTCTACATTGTGTTGCAGCGAACAGCTCAGAAGATTGCTCTTCAAGCACTAAGAGATGCTTCAGCCACAGAGAGTTTAGTTCGCTCTCTCAAGTAAATAAACTTAAAAACTATTTTTCTCTTTTCGTTTGTTATCAGTTGAAGTTTTACGTCTGCTAAGGTCGATATACTTTGTCTGGTGGCAGGATGTTTTCCAATTTGAGCAATTCAGCAAAACTCCATCTGCATGTTTCGATCAGTTTCTGGAGTTTCACGCCCAAATTGTGAAGACCGTGAATGATATAGTATCCATTCAAGCGGCTACTAAAATGGCACAAAACTCAAAAGCTGAACTGAAATATCAACAAGGTGAAGATGAGCCAACAAGAGGTATCGTAATGAACGACATAAGCTGGCCACCAAGAGTCCACATTTTTTATATTGTTGTTCACCTCTGTTTTTTTTTTTTTTAAATTACCATACATTTGGTGTTCTTTCAGATTATCTTTTTGCATGTATTTGTCAGTTTTCTTTGATTCTTCAGCTCTTTCCCGATATTGCTCTCGAGACTGCAGGAAATTTTTTGGTCCTTCTGTACAGGTGATTAAATAAAACCTGTTCTGATATTTCTATTCCCTATTTTATTATGTTTTTCTTTTATACAAACTTACACATAGGTTTTCCTTTGGCAAATTTATTATCATAAGAATGGTGAGATTCGTTTGGTTTTTGTTTTGTTTTAATCTGTTTGTAATTTTTTGTATTTTTTTGGATATGGTTTATTTCAAATTGAATTTTTTTTATATGGTTTATTTCATATTGAATGGTTATGGTTGTACTTTGAGGTTCTATTATACGAAGAACATCAACTTTCATAACATATTGCATATTTTCAATAAAAGCAAGTAGTATATTACTTTGAAGTTTTTGCTTTAGATTGTAAATTACATATCTGAGATGTTATTTTTAATAAAAGTAAGTGGCATATGGATGGATACTACCTATCTCATATGGCTTTGAATTATTAATTGGATATTAGAGCATATTTAGTTCATTGGGTTGAACTTATTTAGTTATAATTTGACTTTTTTATCAAACAATCAAAAATGAAAAGTTTATCAAAAAAACATTTTAATTTTTTTTATTAAGGCTAATTGATCAAGCTATTGTATATTTTTGAGGTTTCTTACACAAAAATATAATAATGCTAACTTTTAACTCAAACTTACATTTAATTTAAAAATAAGGGATTAGTTTAGTTATATATATATATATATATATATATATATATACACGTGCGCGCGATGGTTAAATTAGTTTGATTTATGATAGGAAAAAATCTATTTTTGTGCTGCTCAACATGTTGGTTGGTTTTATTTGAACAGTGATTTTGTTTACTAATTTATTTTACTGTAAATAATTTCAAGTTTTACATCAAGTGAAAATAAAAGTAGCTATAATTTAGAAAAGTGAATATCTGAGATATTTAGTCATAAATGTTAATTTTTTCTTAAATTATTACTTTATATAATTTACACATATCACTCAAATTTTTAATTAAAATAAATATCAATTTAATAAAATATAAAAAATTATTATAACAAACTGAGTAAAATTAAGACTTCTTTACTATTTTTTTCTTTTTTGTAGTTCTCAAATTTATTTTGGACAATTTTTCGAGTTAAAGTTAATTTGAACCATTCGGCAGCTATAATTTCAATTGCTTACGTCATTATTGTTAGTTCATCATTGATCTTTAAAGAGTTAGTTCATCACTGATTTTTAAAGAGTTAAGAAATTGACTTTAATATATAATATTAAATTTTGAATTTTGTATAAATTGAATGTTTCATATTTTTAATAATAAAAAATTTAGAAATAAGGAATTTAAATGTTAAAAAAAAAGAATATAACTTTGAAACGTAAAAAGATTAAAAAAAAGGGGGGGGGGGGGAGTATTAATAATGTGTTTCTAATTATGAAAGTAGCTCTAACGTAAAAAAAAATTTAAAATCCATAAGTTAACTAAAAATGTTAATTCGAGATATCAAAATAAATAATTAAATGGAAGTTAAAATATTAAAATTAATAATTTTATTTCTTTAAATACTAAAATAACATTAATAATTCTAATAATTGGGATTTACATTATTTCTTTTATAATAACATTCAATTTATATTTAACCTAAATCCCAATTATTAGAATTATTAATGTTAGTTTAGTATTTAAAGAAATAAAATTATTAATTTTAATATTTTAACTTTCATACAATTATTTATTTTGGTATCTCGGATTAATATTATTAGTTAATTTATTAACTTGTTATGAACATTTAATAAAATGTTGAAACATGTAAAAAATATTCAATTAATATTATATCATCAATTGTCATATCAGTACTAAAAGAGGATTTCAAAAAAATTTTCAAAATTTAAAAAAAAATTGTAAAAAATTGAAAATAAAAAGTAAAAAAAAATATTTTAAAAATTATAAAATATCAAAAAATTTGAAATATGTTTAAAAATTATAAAAAATTAAAAAATTATGAAAATATCAAATATTCAAAAGAAAACTCAAAATTTAATAAAATTTCAGAAAATTAAAAAATTACAAAAAGTTCAAAAAAAATTTAATAAAAATAAATTTTCTTACAATTTAAAAAATTCATAAAAACTTAAAAAAATGAATATTAAAAAAATCTAAATTTTTTTGAAAATTTTTTAAAATAAAAAATTTTAATTTTTTTTGGGAAAAATCTTAAAATTTAAAAACATTCTAAATTTTTTTTTAAAATTCTAAAAAATTAAAATTTTAAAAGTTTGAAACATTCTAAAAATTTTTTAAGAAATTAAAATAAAAACTTTAAATTTTAATAAAAATCCAAAAATAATTTAAAATTTATGACAAAATTAAAAATATATAAAAAAAATAAAAAATGTAAGAATAAAAAAATGAAACAATTTCATAATTTTTTTTACAAAATTTTAAAAATTTTCAAAAAATTTTAGATTTTTTATTTTCAATATTTTTAAAGTTTTTTTCAATCTTTTTTTATTTAAAAAAAATTATTTTCATTAAAGTTTTCTTTTTTATTTTTTTGAATTTTTTAGGGTTTCTTTTTAAAATTTTGAGATTTTTTGAACTTTTTAAGTTTTCAAAATTTTTTATAATTTTTTATAATTTTGTAAAATATTTTAGTTTTTATATTTTTTAAAAATATTTCATATCTTTAAAATTTTTGAAATATATTTTAGAATTTTTTGAAATTTTCTTCTAATGCTGAAGTAAAAATTAATGATTAGACATTGATTGAATGTTTTGACATGTGTCAGTACTTTATTGGATATGCATATTACGTTAGCAATTTAACTTATAACATTAATCTCAAGTACTAAAGTGGATGAAGTTTGAGTATCAAAGTAATAATTTTATTTTTTAAAATATGAAATTGACAAAAATTATATAGTAAATGGGCCATTTTCATGTTTAACTTGAGGATTTTAAGAAAGTTAGGTGAACTTGGGTGCATGTTTGGTGTGCCTACAATGTAAGAGACAGATATCAGCAACATAACATGGCTTAGTTAGATACCAAAATAATTTCTATGATAGGACCACTACCATATCTCCAGCTATATTCAAGTTTTGCCAACATTAACAGTTAATAGTTTGCTTAAGTTGACTTCAAGGGCCGACAATAACGTGGTTTAGTAGTAAAGTGTTTGACTTAATTTTAATAATTAAAAATCAAATCCTAACAGCATTAGATACAAAAAAAAAAATTTTTTTTGAATGCTAAAAGAGTGTTTTTTTCATTTTCTTTTTATTATTTGGTGCATGCATGTTTAATTAGGGATAGATATAAAAAAATTTTTAATATTCATTTATAATATATATAAAAAATTATCATGAATTTAAGCAAATTGCACAATTGCAATAGTTTAAAGTATCAATGGTGCAATTAATCCAATATTCGAAAAAATCTTCACATTCCCACACATGATTATATAAATCGAGTCGTAGAATAAAGAACGTATATACAAGGAGAGTAGTTCCACAATGATAAGGGGATGTAGTCTATATATTAGTGAGGGAGATGATAGTAAGAAATTGGTGAATAAAAATTATCGAGTATTGAAATGGTGTGTAAAGAAATATGAAGAGGATCCCCATTCAACTCTTCAAGTACAATTAATAGATTTCCAAAAGGTTTGAGAAATGAGCGAGGCACATGGTACCTACAATATTAACCAAAACAACGTAAATGTAAGTAGGATGGATGCATCACCAACTTAAATGAATATACAATTCTTTGGATGTTATACTTCCATTGTTTAGTTGTAATGAGAAGTTACTTCACGTGTAGGATATTTCCATAATGGCATGCATTAATGCAATCCAAAATAGAGGGACTTCAATATTGAAAAGTAGGGTGAATACTTACAAAGTTTGCGAGGGATTTCCTTTAGAAGTATGAAATGAAACCCAATAGCGACCAATACTTTGATCGTTCACCCAAACTTCTCCTTTTCCCATTGAACTAAGGTTTAAGGCAATTGGATCATCTCCAATGGGTGCATCAAACACAGTCTGGCAAATCACTTATATAGACTTAATTGTTATGGCAAATCTTTATGTATTCACAATGAAAGAAATTTGTTCAATAATTAATTTACCTTATACCAAGTGAGTGACTTGTTTGTAGAAAGATCAATCTCAGTCCATTCCACCTCCTCTAAATTTTCTTCTTTATAAACTTGTAACTTCTCCCCTACCAAACCAACCTACACATACATAAATTTAATTTCTTCTTTTAAAATGTATTTGTCATGGTCTATGTCCATGTCATACTTAAACTTGACTTTTTTTATTTGATAATTAAGACTGTCAGATTTAAACATTGATTACTGAAACTAAAATTCTAATAATCTATAACAAACTAGAATAAAGAGATATATGAAAAAAGCTTCCTGAACTAGGAGAAGTGAAGTCTTGGTCTCAAGAGTCTATCCCAAGACTACTCTTTCAAAGTCTTTGGGCGTTTAGTCTAGTTAGCGAGGTAAACAGTAGGGTTCGGTGGTGGTTTAGTATAGCAGATGGCGAAGGATTTGGATAGTTTACGCAAACACCACTCGTTCACGGGGGAGGTGTTGGGCTGTGTTCAGTCAGATGATAGTGCACTAGAAGGGCCATGTGCTAATGAAGAGAGGTGGATGGTGGGCAGGCTATTAACGTCTAGATCTTTTAATAAGGAAGCCATGATCAGCACTTTGAAAGTTATATAGAGAACAACAAAGGAAGTTGAGATCATGATACTTGAAGATAACCTATTTCTCTTCAAGTTTGCCACAAAAGCTGACAAAAATAGGGTTCTAAAGGGAGCTCCGTGGTCCTCTGACAAAAATCTGTTGCTAATAGATGACTACATATCAAGATTATGTTTGACAGACTACAAATGTCACAAGGCTAGCTTCTGGATCCGTGTCTATGGTCTTCCACTAGGGATGACTCAGAAAATTGCAACATGCATAGGAAGGAAAGTAGGACAACTGTAGAAAGTGGCTGCAGGATTGGATGGAGGGGGCTGGGCCAGATTTGTGCGTTTTAGAGCTGTCATTGACATTCGGAAGCCATTGAGAAGAGCAATATTAATCAAAGGGATGGAAGGAAAAGATTTCCTAGGAAGGTTGGGGTATGAAATATTGCCAAATGTTTGCTATTGGTGTGGCATTATTTGTCATATTGATACAGAGTGTGAATTAGCTATCAATATAAGAAATGGATATGGACAAAGCAAGCAGCAATATGAGGAGTGATTGAGAGCCTCACCATTGAAAAAGAAATATGCAAGAGAAGGTTCATCATCGGCCTTAAGTGCAAACCGAACCAAGGACGAAGATGGCAGCTCCCGGCGAGGTAGGGCAAGGAATAATGAAAAGAGTCAACGGCTTGAATGTTCTATTTTTGGAGGAAAACACGGGACAAGGTTCAACTAATATTGGAATGCAATCTCGGGATGGAAAATCAGGGATTGAATACATGCAAACATGGGAAAGACAGAGGGGATAAAGAATATTCAGGAATATGTTTCATACAACATCATGTGAATAGCATGGGTTTACAGGTGATAATAAAGTCTCAGGTGGGCCTTCAACCATGGTTAGTGCACTGACAACCCATGTAGGAGACCAAAGGCGCAGGATTTTCAGTGTAAAAGGTATATCAAAGGTAGCCACTTTGAAAACTGATGCTAGGGGGAACAATAAGACAGATGTTGAGACTATTGAAACTAAGGTCCCCATAAAAAAGGTCCACGAGAACCTCATGTAGGAATTGACGTAGGGTGACAGTGGAAAAGAGACAAGCATAGGACGTGATGAAATTTATAACACGTAAGGGAGCAAAAAAAGTGGAAAAAGTTGGAACGGGGGCCTACTCAAACCATGCAAGATGCTGAAACAGTGACAAGGAGTAAGAAAGCTTAAGCCGATACCCCAGAAGATAATTTAATGGAAATTGAAGCACAACGGAAAATACGTAGAGTTGAAGGATCTGAAGCTCAACAACAAGGAAACAGAACAGTAGAGACCGATTACCAATCCCGCCAAGAACCATGAAAACATTAGCATGGAACTGCCGTGGACTTGGGAGCCCACGGACAGTTCGGGCTCTTCACAATTTAATGAAAAAGGAAGATCTTGATATTGTCTTTGTAAGTGAGACATTACTGAAGGTCAAAGATCAAGACAGAATTAGAAGAAAATGTAGCATAAAAGTTGTAGTTGGAGTGGATGCAATAGGTCACAGTGGAGGGATGGGAATGGTGTGTGAGGAAGGGTTTGATCTCAAGCTTCTAAGTTTTTTCAGCTACCATATTGATATGGAGGTCTCTGAACCATGTGGAACTGAATGAAGGGTTACGAACTTTTATAGGGAGCCTAAGACTACTGACCAACACTGTGCATGAAGGACATTGGGGAGTCTCGCAGAACACCCATATAAACCATGGCTCTGAGTAGGGGATTTCAATGAAATTCTATGGGAGTCGTAAAAATTGGGGGCAATATTCGACCGGCTTGGCATATGGAGGCTTTTAGATGCGCAATAGAGGAGGCCGGACTGGAGGACCTGGGTTTTAGATGAATATGATACACTTGGGAGAGGGGGAATGAAGACCAGTCGGTGATTAGAGAACTGCTTGACAAAGGGTTGTGGAACCAAAGAGTGGATGGAGCTATTCCCGCTATACACGGTTACAAATTTGGTTTCATCAGTGTCTGATCACATCCCAATCCTGGTGGATAATCAAGGATGCAGGTGGCACGGAGGAGCAGAAATAAGAAAAAAAGATTTTACTTCGAAGTCGCATTGTTGATAGTAGGGGAAACAGAAGACATCATCAAAAACTCATGGATTGAGTGTACACGGCGAGGACTTCATGCAAAAGTAAGGCATGTGGAGGAAGCCTTGGAAATGTGGAACAAATCCAGGCTTGATAAATTTACGTGGTAGCTCTGTAAGCGAACAGAAGAGTTTGTCGAATTGAAAAAAAAAGGAACCTAATGCTAATGTGATGCGGCGGTCAGCGGAAATCAAGAGGGAGATCAATGTAGCCGTGGAAAAGGAAGAAATCTATTGGGCTCAGATATCAAAGGTGAACTCGTTACCGGAAAAAAGACAAATATACCTCTTATTTCCATGCATAAGCGACAAACAGAAGGAGAAATAATAATATTAAAGGGCTGGAAGATGAGAATAGGACATAGAATGATGATGAAAAATGGTTAACGCTCGAATTCCTCGATGAAAAGATTTCGAGTTTAAATTTTGTCGATAATTA
This sequence comes from Durio zibethinus, assembly GCF_047325235.1. NCBI lineage: Eukaryota > Viridiplantae > Streptophyta > Magnoliopsida > Malvales > Malvaceae > Durio > Durio zibethinus. The sequence continues at coordinate 11,653,108 of NC_143171.1, forward strand.
TTTATTGAGATTTTTTCGAATACATAACCTATAATTATTTATCTTAAGTTATTAGACACGATTTTAAAGAATTGAACAATCTATTTATCTCGAATTTTTCTTAAAAAAAAATAAAAAATGGATGCAAGGTGTGGCGGTTCCGTATTTTCAATAACTATTTGAAACTCAAGGACCGAGCCAGTTTAGGGATATTATGGATGCTGTGGACTCAAAGGTGACATCTGAGATGAATGAACAGTTTGTGGCAAAGTTTACAGCTGAGGAGATCAAAGAGGCACTTACACAAATGCACCCAACAAAAGCATCGGGCCCAGATGGTATGCCTGCACTCTTTTATCAAGAGTTCTGGAATACTGTAGGAAATTATATAACATATTTCTGTTTGTTTGTAGTGAATGGGAATGAAACTTTAGGTGATGTTAATTGTACTAATATAGTTCTGATCCCTAAAGTTAAGAATCCTAGGAAGATCACCAATTCCCGACCCATAAGCTTTTGCAATGTATCCTATAAGAACATGGAAAAAGTCCTTGTAAATCGATTTAAGCATGTCCTTCCTCATTGTGTTAGTGAGTTCTAGAGTATGTTCGTGCCTGGTAGACTTATCTTTAATAATGTTCTGATTGCATATGAGATGATCCATAAGCTTAAGTCGAAACGATTTGGTTGGGATGGGTACGTTGCTCTCAAGCTGGACGTGAGTAGTATTGGGAATATTGACTCAAATCCCATAAGAGATTTGTTTGAGATTTGTCAGATATTGCTTGATGGACAAGAAGATTTGTAAAAGAAGAATTCCAAAAGAAAGAGGATTCTTAATAGGTAAGTTTGACTTGCAAGAGCAGAATTCTAAAAGAAAAGGGATTCTTAATAGGTAAGTTTGACTTACAGGAGAAGAATTCTAAGAGGAGAGAGATTCTTAATGGGCAAGTTTGTATTGTTATAAATAGATGAAGTCTCTACAAAGTTAGGTATGAGAAAAAGAAGTAAGAGAGTTGTAGGGTTTTGTGGGATAGACACCTCATAAGAGTATTGGGGCTTTACGTCTTATGGGTGTGTATGTTTGTTTGTGAGTGGACTAGAAGAGATTGAGACGGTTTACATAGGTATGGTATATGGGAGCATATGGGTATGTGTTTGGTTATGTTGAAAGGTTGCATAATAGGTATGGTATATGAGAGCCTATGGGTATGTGTTTGATTATGTTGAAAGATTGCACAAGGGTTTGAGTTTATATTTGTTTGGGTTGAGAATACTCCATAGGACTAGAGGAGATTGAGAGTGTCTTATGAGTATTGATTGTTGAGTGAGGTTGATGATTTGATGTAAGTTTGTAATTCTCTACAACTAGTTGATCTTGTTTTTCATCCGTGAATGTAGGTCAGTTGGACTGAACCACGTTAAATTATTGTCTCTTATGTGTTTGATTTATTATTTGATTTTGCTTCCGCTGGTGTGATTGGATTGGAGTCTTTTAGCCCAACAAGTAAGGCTTATGACAGGGTCGAATGGTCATTTTTGGAACCCATTATTTACAAGCTAGGTTTCCATAACCAATGGGCCGGTGTCCTTTATCATGAAATGTATCACATCTGTTTCTTACTCTATAGTTTTCAATGGTGATATTATAGATATGTTCTCCCCAAACGTGGATTACGCCAAGGTGACCCACTTTCGCCGCATCTGTTTTTGTTATGTACTAAAGGCTTTTCAGCACTTCTGATGAAGTATAAAAAAGATGGATTGCTAAATGGAGTTAGCGCAAGTAGGAATAGGCCTTGAACTAATCACCTATTTTTCGAAAATGATAAGGTAAGCCAAATTCAATGCGAAAGGGTGAGGCATGTACTACAGAAGTTCGAAGAGGGTTCAGGCCAGAAGGTTAACCTAGAGAAATCAATTATATATTTCACCAGAAATGTTAGTGAAGCATGCCGAGAAGGTGTAAAGCAAAGACTAGAGGTGCAAGAAACTTTTGATCCTGAAAAGTATATTAGGTTGCCAACTATAGTTGGGAGGAATAAGAAGAGAGCATTCAGAAATATTGTGGACAGAATTCAGGCAAAAGAGGGCAGTGGAGCAACCAGACTTTGTAATTGGGGGGAAAGGAGATTTTCATAAAATCGATATTACAAGCAATACCAGCTTATGCCATGAGTTGTTTCATCATGCCTAAGGGATTCTGCCAAGAACTAAACAGCATAATTAGTAAGTATTCGTGGAGTAAAAAAAGGATGGGAAGGGGCTTCATTGGTTAAAATGGGAAAGAATGTGTACAAGCAAAGGGGAAGGAGGAATGGGGTTCAGAAATTTTAAGCTATTTAACAGAGTCTTTTGGCAAAACAAGGTTGGCGAGTGCTTATGAACACGGATTCTTTGGCCCATAAAGTGTTACATGACAAATATGTCCCTAATACCAACTTCATGGAGGCAATCTGAGGGGTAACCCGTCCCTTCCTTAAAGGAGTATATGGTTGGTGAGGGAGGTCCTTGAGGCGGGCCTTGCCTGAAAGGTAGGGATAGAGACCAAATTAAGATCTGGAAAGATAAGTGGTTGCCTGACAACATGGTGCTTTCGTATGGGAAAGGGACACATGAAAGACTATGAGAGGATGCAACCATGGCAGAGCTTCTTCACACCCATATAAGGAGTTGGAATGTAAAGACACTCAGGAGCTTATTCACGGAGGAAAAAATAAATTAGATCCACTTGATTCCGTTGAGTCACGAGAACCATGCAGATGTAAGGGTACAGAACATTGAGAAAAAATGGGACGTTCTCTGTTAGAAGTCTGTACAGATTGCTGGTTAGTGAGCACGATAGAAGCATTGGTGAAGGACCAAGGTCTAACCTGGAGAGGAGCTTCTATAGGAAACTGTAGAGATTGGGGATCCCAAAAAATATTAAAATGCTTGGGTGAAAATTAAACAAAGGTTTCCTTCTTGTTTATCAACGACTTAGGCAAAAAGGAATGGACGTGGATACAACATGTCCTAGATGTGGCCAATTTGAGGAGACAATAACACTTGCCATGTGGGATTGTGAAAGTGTTAGGTCAGCTTAGAACCAGGCTGACGTGCCTCCCAGGTAGAGGAATATAAATTTGTCAGCAGAAAGAGGCAGGATTGAAGAAATAGCAGATGTAGTGTACATAGGAGTTTGGAAAATGGCCTGGTGCTCTATTGGGCATTGTGGAATACCAAGAACCAAGCTGTGAAAAAGGGGACTCACCAAACGTCAGAAAAGATGATTAATTTTGCTCGTAACTACTTGTGCGAATACACAGGCTAACGAGACCCAATTAACAATACTCCCAAAACCTGATGCTAAGTGGGAGACAGCACCCCGAGGACATGCAATGTTGACTTTTGATGGAGCACTAAACCTAAGCGCTTGTATGGGGGGGATTGGGCTCATAATGAGGGATGACATAGGACATTTCCTGGGTGCTGCTTCTGCAAAGGTGGATTATGTGAAAGACCCGTGTATCGTTGAGGCTTTAGCTGCATCCAAGGAAATGGAACTAGCAAAAACCTTAAAACTGGAATGTGTTTTTCTTGAAGGTGATGCCATGCAAGTGATTAAGGGGTGCGAGTAAGGAAATGATGACCTCTCAAACGTGGGAAATATTTTGGAAAACGTGAGGGCCATAGATCGAACCTTAAGGTCATCCCTGTTAGGTTATGTCAATGGGAAAGCCAGTGGCATTGGTCATTGTTTAGCTAAACATCCTTTGAATATTGCCTCCAATGAAATATGGATCAGGGAATGTCCATCCATTATCCAAGACATGATCCACAATGAATGTAATGATCTTCAGTAATATATTTTGGTTGATTAAAAAAATCTAATAATCTATCAACAAAACACAAGACTTTTGGCCATGTCTTGACTTCTTCGATGTAAATGTAAGTTTTCAGGTGAAAAAAAAAAGAAAAGAAAGCAAGTGAAACCCACATTCTAGTAAATGTGAATGATTTGCTTAGGAGAAGAAAAAAATGTATATGGAAATAGCTAGGGGCATCAAATAACAGACTTAATGTGAGATTGTATTTGGGAAGAAAAATAAATATACCTGATATCCCCATGTATAATTGGTAAAGTCATATAAGTCTGTGTTAGAGCACTGAATTTCGACTCTAGTCAATCCAGCAAATTTACTCTCTAGAAAAGCTCCTGAGTCCTTCAAAATATTAAAAAAAAAAAAACAAACAAACAAACAAACAATCATTTTAACTTAAACATCACCTTTGAAAATTTATTTAATTTGTAGAATCAATGTAGTTTGTGCATGGGCTAAGATGATTACCGGTAACCCAACCATAACGCTAAGTATTGATACATTGTTCATACCATCATCAATTAAGCTAATTGGAACATCCATGGTAAATCCTTTAGTATCATGGCTTCCATGTCCAGCTTCTGAGAAAAAATTGAGATTAATCAATACATAATAAATTTATTTATAGATTACAATGGCATCCTATCATTTAATTTAAGGTAAATTTTATCTAGATCTTTCAGTTTTAAATATAATTCAACACAAATTCATTAGTTTAAAAATACATAACCCACCCATAGCTTTCCAATTTCATAGGACAAGTAGATATATATGTTAATAATCATTTAGTTATTCTGTTAAAAAACTCATTTAAATACCATTTTAATCCTAAAAAGTCAATATTCTCAAATACTCACTTGAAGTAATAATTTATAATAATAAATTATTTTATTTTTCTCAAAATATATCAAATTTATTAATAATATAGAGAAAAAATATTTTTAGATGCAATATATAAAAACAAAACTTACAAATATAAGCTAATATATAAATATATGTATAACATAATGAATATATTAAGCATGTAATATTATTTTGGCATCTAACAATTTAAAGAAAAAAAAAAAGAAACATGAAGGATATAATATGAAAATAGATAGGTTAAAAAATATTACAATTGAATATTTGTCAATTTAGTTTTAGTTATTATAATATTCGTATATATGTTAAACTTAAATCTACATGTTTGTGGAAATATAATGATGACAAACTTATTAATTTTAAATTAAAAATCATTTATAATAAGTAATCATAAGTTAAAGAGTTGTACTGTTTAAATACAAATAATTTTCGCTACTATATATTCAATGGATATATAGAATAAAAAATAATATATATAAATAGAATAAATTTAGGTTTGAAGGGTTGTTTTATAATTGTTTAAATTATGTTAACAAAGTTAAAAAGTTTAGGGTGGGTTGTCTATTTTTCAAACTAATGGGCTTGTATTAAATTATGTTCAAAACTAAAGGACTTGGATGAAATTTATCTTTTAATTTAAACGCTTTTGCATTTTAAGCCAATCACTTTCCATTTCACACTACAAAAGTTGAAGTTTGAATTTGATCCATTTACTATCTCAAGTCAACCAACTTCTTTTCTTCTACCCCAATTTTAATGAATTAGTTGGCATATATTATTATCGATCAAAAGCTTATTTAAAGATAATACAAGGGTTCATTAAAATTTTGTAATTAAATTTGATCATGCAAATTTTTTATTTGATGATATGACATGCCAACATAAATCTTTTTAGTCATTTCACACTAAATTTTGTTTTTAATGAAAAATACTAAAATTTGTAAATCTAGAGCTTTAAAAAATTAATTATTATTTAATTAAAAAAAATATGATTTGTTTAGACTTATTTGTGCCACATAGAAAGAAACTAAGCCACCTCATCAACATGTCAACTCATCATCAAAACATTTTATTATTTGATTTAAGGTAAAATTTTAAAGGTGTGATCAATTTTCCTTAATTCTACATTTAACTAAAGTTTAGGGATTAAATTTATTAGAGTGTGTTTGAATGAAAATTTTTGAAATGAAGCTAACACAACAAGTCAAAATAATAGTATTGATAATTTTATTGCTTGTATGGTTTTTTTTTTTAATTGACTATTGGAATTTGGCGTGATAAAAAATTAAAAAAATAATGATATTAGAAATAAAAAAATAAAAAGGAAATGCAATATTACAATATGTAAGAATATATAGATATTATTAATAATATAAAATATATTTTTTCAAATAAGTTTTGAAGTTAAAGTTAAAATGTTTTGTTTTTTTAACTTTTGTGTTTCAATTTGCCCATGTGTGGAAGAAATAAGAATACCATCTATCTGTTTTTTTTTCCCTCCAAATACCACATATTTATTAGGTCAAGCCCCATTAATCAACATTTCAAATAAGTTGAAATATAATCAAACCATAAATTATTTACACAAAAGATAAAAATTTAATGTGATTCAACATGTAACTTGCCTGCATTCATGAATGAGAACAAATATTTATTAGTTGTAGATAATTACAAATATATTAACACTCAACTCTATCCAAACATTCATAAATTAATATAAGTTTAAGCAAATACTCACCAATTAAGGGAGACTCTCATTCTCCCTTAATCTCATGGAGCAATTCCAAATCAAACATTTTTACTCATAGATACTCTTATTCTCTCTAGTTTTATAAAGTATTTACACATTAAACATTCAAACAAATACACACACATACACCCATAAACACTCTCAATCTCTATTAATCTCATAGGGTATCTATCCCATAAAATCCTACAACCTTCCTTATATCTTTCTTTCATACCTTATCCAATAAAGACTTATAATATTTATAAGCTTATTAACTTTCCCACCAAGATACTTTTCCTCTTAGAATTCTTACTTTTCAACTGTTTTTTTTCCATTAAACAATACAAAGCCACTCTTGATAAAATCTCATATGAATCTCTTACCAGATATTTTGAAATTTAAGTCAATATTCCCAAATCTTTACCTTGACTCAACTTTCACCAAATCATCGTTATTTATACTAAACATGCTTGACTCCATATGCAATAAAAGTATTACATTAATCATTTTGTCCTATGTATCTTTATCTTATTCTGCATATGTATCCTCATAACAACATTATAATATTCAATTGTCAATTCAAATCCTATCTTGCTTTGATGCCTAATGTATGGTATCCCATTTACATTTACATTTGAACCAAAACTCTGATATTACTTGTTAGGTCAAGTCACATTAATTAATTTTGAAACAAGTGAAAGCATAATCAAATCTTAAATCATTCACATAAGATACAATAATTTAACGTAATTTGATATTTAACTTGCCTACATCTATAAATAACAGAAAATATTCACTAATTGTAGAGAATTATAAACATATCAAGATTCAACCCAATCAAACATACATAAATCAATCTCAACCCAAACAAACACTTCCCACACTCATGGACATTTTCATTCTCCTTTAATCTTATGGAGCAATGCCAAATAAAACATCCATGCCCATAACCATTTTCATTGTTTTCTAATTCTATAGAGTATTCACAAGGATGAATCTAGAATGTATATATAATTATTAGGGGCAAATTGTTAAATAATATTTGTTTACACTATTTTATTTAGAATTATTATAACTTAAAATAAATTTCATTAACACATAATATCAAACACCTTTAGAAATTTAAAATAATAAAATATTTGTATAAAAATTATAAAAATATAAAAATTCAATTTTATAAACTCTTTGCAAGATTTTTTTGACTTTTTTTCATATATAGTTGATTTAGAAACAAATTTTGATCCAACGTTCAAAGAAATGCTATCCAAGTTCACTTTTGGTATGTCATAATTAAATAAATTCATTATACAAGCCATAATAAAATTGCCACATAACTTCAAAAAATAAAAAAGAATTTGATAACTTAAAAAAATATTAATATCAATTTATCAAAATTAATCTAAATCTACGAACTTAAAAAAATTCAAATTATCAAATAAGCTTACTTGATTAAAAAATAAAAAAAAAGGTCCCAAAGTGTTTTTTTTTTTTTTTGTAAAAATCTTATTTCAGTATTTACACTAAATTAATTTCCACAAGTTTTTTCTTTTAGTTAATTGCTTGATTACTAATACATAGTTCTCTTTTCTTTTTTCCATTACAATTTTCTTTCTTTTTAAAGTTTTAGAGTTTTGTTAACTTTTTGAAAATGTTTTGGAGTTAGCTTCAACTAATGCCAAATGAAATTATTATATTAATTACTAATAATAATTTTATATTTAAATTGAGACCATTACTTTGCTCAATTACGTTTGTTTTATTTTATTAATACATTTATATACCTTTCACTATTATAAAAGGCTCATACTTTAATTTTTTTTTAATAATTTAGTGGGCAAAAAACAAGAAATTAAAAATTTTGGTTTTTTTTAATAATTCTAATTTTTTTTTTTTTAGATTTTAGTGGGGGGTAAACTCCAAGAACCATTAAAATTTTAGGTAACTTATTAATGTAAAATGTATTTTCAATATAATGGTGGAGGTAGCTGCTCCTATCCTCTATGCATCCTTGAGTATCCACACATCAAACATTCAATTACACACATATGGCTCTTTCAATCTCTTTTAGTTTCAAAAGGTGTGAAACTCTGTAACCTTCATACATCTTTTTCTCACACCTTATCCTATAAAATCTCTCACTATTTATAATTCTAGTAACTTGTCCACCAAGAATTATTTTTCTCTTAAAATTATTACTTTTCAAGTCTTCTTATTCATCAAGTAATATCCAATTAAACCAAAAAAAAATCTCAAATGAATCTTTTGTCAAATCTTTTAAGATTTGAATTAATATTCTCATCACTATTTAGGTGAAATTTGAAAAGAAAATTTTTGGCCTTTATATTTTCATTTAAAGTTCTCTTTAAAATTTTAAATTCCTCATTTTAAATTACCAAACAAGTTTATTATAATTTTAAAAATCCCGATTGAAATAAAAAATTTTCTTCAAATTCTCCATCCAAATGCACCTTAAAATTGAAATAGAAAGACTAAATTTTAAGATAGATGAGACTAATTAAATTCAAATTTCAACCAACTATAAACTATTTTATGTTGTTACCAAATAAATAAATCTTTTTTTTTGTAATTTCACATGTTAAAAAAAATCTAAAATCGAAAGTTGTACCTAAAAATTTGTTGTTGATGTAGGAATGCACAGCATGTCCAAGGGACTCAATGTGAAACACAGGTTCTTCGCATGATGAATTGGGTTGAAAGCTGTTTCAACATGTAAATTATTAACATTCATTCATTCATTCATTCTCATAAATATATTTAATTTGATCAACAAAATCAAGTACTTAAGATATAAATATATATATATATATATGTATGTATCTATAAGGTACCTTAATGTATACCAAAGGTAATCAGATTTATCTTTGGTTGTATTCATATGCTCTAATAATGAATTTGATTGAAGTGAGGTATCTGAAAAGTTTGGGATGACATCTCTGAATTCTTCCCAACTATCAACTGCATTAAATATTTTGCTTGATGTGGCTATTCTCTTGTTTGGCTTTGTGTTTACCTAATAATTTAAGCAACAACAGATTTCTCTTATTTCATAAGATATTGTATAAATTTTTGCATGGAACAAAAATCAAAAGTAACCTACAAAAATAAATAAATTATTTACATTTTAAGCACTTATGGTACGTTTGGTTCATAAAATAGAATAAAGGGAAATGAAATAGGTATTATGTGGAAATAACAAAGAGAATGAGTATAATAAAATAATTATTATGATGTTTGATTCATTAGAATGGAATATAATAGGAATTAGTGTCAACATGTTTGGTTAGTTTAAAGACTTTTGTTAAAATAAGCTTAAAATATTATGTTACCCTTTATTAAATTAATTATAATTTATTATAAAAAATAATAATTAATTAATAAAAAGTCATTATTAATTAATTCATTTCTATCTTATTATTAATTATAATTAATTAATAAGAATTAATTATTAATAATAAAAATTACCATACAAAAATTAAATAAATTGTTAATTATTTATTTATTTATTTAAAATTATTTAAAATATTTTGATTTTTTCTTTCTTTTCCTTTTTTTTTTCTTTCTTTCCTTTTTCTCTCCTTCCTCTATTTCTCTATCTCGCTCCCCATTTTTCTTTGTTTGTCTCACTTACTAAAAACTATAGCCTTTCTCTCTAAAAATCTAATTGGCCTCAACCATTGTTACTGATTGATACTGATTATTGCTATCTGCCATCGTTGACTGGCTTTGATTTCCACCATATTTCACCAATATACTCATATAAGCCTTTTTTCCAAGTCTATCCACTTGAATTTTTAAAACCACATAGATCTTACATCTAAGTCCATGGTTTTCACCTTAAAAAACAATGTTTTTCACACTTTAAATTGTCTGAAAATGGAATATGTCTCTTCCCTCACCTAACTTTTTCACCTTGTAAGCTTAACTTGAAATTTCTCCAACCACTATCGACCTCTTACCTCTCTCTTTTTCTTTCACTTTCATTTTTTTTTTTTTACTTTTATGTTGCTTTTCTCGTGGGATGATACTGGTTGTTATTTAATGATTTTCCTGCCATCGATGGTGTAGAGACCTTAATTTATCTAGGGTTTAAAATTTTAAAATTACTTTTGGGGATGTATTGATTTTTTATATTATTTGCACCCAATTGGGTCTAAGCTTAAAAACCCAATTTTTTTTTATTATGTTAAGTTTTTTATTATTTATTTTTATTTATCTTTATATGTTATTTATCTTCATTAGTTATTTTTATTTAGTAATTTATTTCTTATACGTCCTTATTTATTTCTTAATTATCTTTTCTTTGTTTTTTTAAACAAAAAAAAAAGTTAAAAAGAAGTATGGATGAGGATGAATTCTTAGAGGATAGGAATTCATTCAAATTAAGGGCTTTGTACTGAGATCAATTTCTTTGTCAAATACATAATGTGTTGATATAATTTAAAGAGTTTGATTTTGAAAAAATAGGTGAGTATGAGGATGAAATTCTAAGATTATTTTGAAGATAATTTTTAGAATAATCTTTAATTAAGTTAGAATCCTTATTAAACTAGGATTAAGTCCCTATAAATGCCAAAAAATTCATCACTTACTAACACAACAATCACAAGAAGAATTTGATAGCCAAAAAGTTTTAGGCAATTAAGTTCAAATTTTAGGCTTTTTCCAGTTATCAACGATTTTCTAACAAGATTTCTAGATTGTCGTGACATTTTTATGAGCATTGAAGTTCCCAATGGAAATTTTGATGATATTTATAGATTTCAATGATGATTTATAATTTCTCCAAGCATCAACCCAATTGTAGACCTGAGCTGCAGCCTTATGACCCAATAACCTGTATCTCACAAGTCTCGAGCTAGTCATGCATCGAATCGTCAGGTCATCATTGGTTTTTGTAGCCAAGCCACTATCAAGCTTGAGCCTAGCCACTAACCTTTTTTGGGTTTTTTTTTGTTATTTATTTAATTTATGTCATGTAAATTTTAGTTATTCATTTTGTTTAAATTAATTTTTGTCAAAATTATTTTTTTAAATAAATCCATGAATCCTACTAAACTATTGGAAGATTTTTGTGATTGTCATAACATATAACTCCATGGACCTACAGCTAAACATAGATTAAATAAGTCACCAACAATCTTTTTTGTTTAGGCTACCTGACTGAATTTATCCCACTTAAAGAAGGGTCTTATGATTAACTTAGATATCTTTAAATAGTAGATTCTAGTCTACAAAATCAAATTTTAAGTTCGATAGTGCAGTTATGCGTGAGGAAAGTTATAGTATCCTTATAGAGCCCATCTAAAAGAATGTTCAATTTAATTTCAAATCATCTAAGCGATAAAGTCTCTTTGTAATTTTACCAAACAATTTAATTATTAAAAATTATTCTTAAAATTACTCCAATAGTTTGGTAGCAATTTAAGATAATTTTCTCACCTCGTGAGTATTTATAAAAACTAGTATCTCACTCTAAAAAAACTCTATCTTCGAATTCATTTTTTTCTTTTCCTTTGTAAAAAAACTTTTATTTATGACAATTATTTATTTTCAAAAATATCTTCCAATATGTTAGAAAAAATTTTTGTCAAAAATTATCCTCTAATATATTGGTAAGATTGAAAATATATTTGTTTGTGAAAACAGTTTATTTTTAGAAATATCTTCTAATATGTTGGTAAGATTTTCCGTCAAGAATTATCTTTCAATATATTTGTAGGATTTTAAAAAATATTTTTTCAAGAAAATCATTAAGTCTTCTAATAGTTTGGTAAGATTTGATTCAAGATTTAAATCCTCCTATAGTTTGGTAGGATTGAAGAACATTTTTTTTTTTATTTTGAGAGCCTTTTTTTTAATTTTGAAAAAAAAATCAATTAAAATATACAAAAATTATCATACAAAAACCATCATGCAAATAATGTAAATATCATAAATAATATAAATATATCATACAATAACATAATATATCATGCAATTATAATAAAGCATCCTACAAGTAATTAGCAATCATGCAATATACATATATATATATATATATATCTCTCATAAATAAACTTACCAAATTTGTTCACATTCTTTCAAATTTAATTAATGATTTAAATAATTAAAAAAAAGAAAATATAAAAATAAAACCAAAAAAGAAATCAAAAGAAAATCAAATTAAAAAAAATGAAATAAAAAACCTGCGCTCCAAGTCAGATTCAAAGCGAGTAGATGCGCGAGTTCACTTTGGTCAGACAAATCCTCGCCTATTTTAAAATGACATCATACAGAGTTGGTACAAATGTTAGCTTTTAGTGTTTGTCTTCAAATCAGTCTCTCCACTCTCTCTCTAAAAACTTTCTTTCTAGAGATTCAACGAAAAATTCAAACCCTCCCAAATGCAAGCCAAAAAACCTAGAACATGGTGAGAATCCCAAATTCCAACTACCGTGAAATTCTCTAGCTGCCATAACCCTTACCGTAAAATTTAAACTTTCATTGGAAAATTCATATATAATCCCAATAATTTAAACCTAAATCCAAAATTTGAAATTTCCTCAGAAATTTAAATCACAAGCCTAAATCAAACTAAATACAAAGTTAAATCAAAGCCCAAAATTACGAAACAACTTTCAAAAGAATACTAGAAAACCTAAAAATTTCAAAAACAACCCCTAATCTAGAAATTTAAAATTTTCAGGAATTCGCAAGCCATTTCAACCAAATTGAACTAGAATGCCAAGACAAAATATAGAATCCAAAATCAAAAATGAAAATTCCTAAAACTAAAAAATCAACCCAGAAAACCTATTGCTAGAATTTGTTATGCCTTCTATCCCCTTATGATTTTTTGTCTAATTTTTTCTATGATTGTTCTCCCTTATTTTATAGGGATTCAACTCCTTTTTATTCGAAAAAGTTCAACTGATTGATTTCAAGGATTTGATTTTTAGGCAATTTGATTTCTTGTAATTTTTCTTCTTCATGGAGATTAGGATTCCCAAAATCATAAAATCCATTAATTTGTAATGATTCAATTTCCAAATTTGATGCTCAGATTTCACGTTTTCCCTCTTTTTTTTTTTTTACTTTTTTTTACTTTTGACTTTTGATTTTTAATTTTTAATTTTTTTACCTTTTTTGAAAAATAATATTAAACCAAAAATAAGGTCAAATTAAACTTAAAATTAAAAATTTTCCTATTAAACCTAAAGCTTCACAATCGAGCTCAATTAATGGTCAAAAGCCCATTTTTTATCTCGAAAAAATTTCCAAACAAAATGGGGTATCTACAATGAGTTCAAAAATGTTTTTCAAATTATAAATCTTACCAAGTTATTGGAAGATTTCATAAGAAAATTTAATTAAAAATGCTTTCAAATTAATCCTACCAAACTATTAAATAATTTAAATTTTAAATTAAATCTTATCAAACTATTGAAGATTTAATCATTTTTATAAAAAAATAAAATTTCTAATCCTATTAAACTATTGGAGGATTTAAATCTCATAATTAAATTTTTAAATAAAAATTCTACCAAACTATTGGAGGATATGTCTCGAAATAAAATCTTACTAAGCTATTTGGAAGATTATTGATTTTAAAAATAATTAATTTTTTGAAAACACATTAATGAATCCAACAATCAGGCCTTTTCAAAGTAAGACACTAGTCTCCATAAATACTCTTGAGGTGAAAAAATTTTTTTAATTTGCTATCAAATTATTAGAGTAATTTTAAAATTAATTTTTAATATTAAATTTATTTGATAAAATTATAAATATGTTTTAAAGCTTAGATAATACAAAATCAACCGGTACCATCTTTAAAATAGATATTATAGGGATGCTATAACTTTTCTTATATATAATCATATTTCTGAACCTAGTTTTAATTTCGTAAATTATAACCTTTTTTTTTTTTTTAAGGAACCAAAGTCAAACTTAGAACTTCTTTAAAAAAAAATAAATTCATTAGATGATCAATCATACTTAAAAAAAAAATTAATGGCAAACCCTTAATTTGTGTTTAATGATAAGTTTATGAACTTATACGTTATGACAGATGGTGGTCAAAATACTATCACTTGTTTGATTTTGTGATTTTGTATTTGGAAAATTAATAAAGTATTTGGGGTAAAATGGGGTTTAAAACATATTTGATTTCTTGGTTTTGTGGAATTGCAAATAACAGGGGAGGAAGAGAATGATGATTTCGGTCAAACCCAGAATCGACCAGTTGGTAAGAATTTTCTTTTCCTTCCCATTTTTGAACCAAACAAACAAATAAAGGGCCAGTTTGAAAGCAGTCAAAATAAACCCGGAATGGAATTCGAATTCCTATTGAACCAAACATGATAATTTTTGTGAATCTCATAAGAAAATTTGGCTTGAATACTTAAACAATGTTTATTTTTTATTAATTGCAATACTTAGAAAATTTGGCTTGTATACTGAATATATAAAGCTATTATAAATCTTTGTAGCAAAAAAACATTTCACCTTCAATTATTTTTACTATAATTTTGTAATTGTTTAATCAGAGCAATAAATTATATAAGGTCCATCACTTATAAGTTTGGTCTTCATATTTACAAAATTCTAATAAACCTTATATAATTATAAACTATAATAATTGATTAATTGTAATCCAATAATTATAAGTGATATATACTCATGTAATAGTGCATGGTTAGGGAAGGATGACTACACATGCAAATCTGTTACTTAATAGTTAACTTGGGCTTTTATATTTTATGTATTATCAGTATATAAATTATATATATATATATATTGTTAGTAAATCGGATAATGTTATCTCATTAATGAGTGAATCATATAATTTCACCTCATTAATGAATTAATTTTTTTAAAAATATTAATATTTTTCTATATTTATTTTAAAATTCGATAGTTACTCATTAATAAAATAGTATCATCTGATTCACTTATAGTGTATACAATCTATACATTGACAGTGCATAAATAAAAACTCTTAACTTGGTTTATTAGATTAATTGATATAATTATTTTTGTTTTATTGCATAATCTTTGTATTTATCTAGTTGTGATTTTTTTTAAAATTTTTTTTAGGCTTTATCATTTGGATATGTAATCTTTACGACTCAATGCTTGATGTGAGGCAAGTCAAGTTTAATAAAAATTGTTCACATCGAGTTTTTCTCATTAAAAAACTGTCATTTTCAAATTCTGACTATAAATTCGCACATTTCCTGGAAGTTAAGGTTCTACCATAAAGCCTAGGGAAAGAGGAAGGGGTGTGGAAAGGCCAGTTCGAATCAAAGAAATAAATTTAGTTGTTTCTGTGGGTGATCATACTATAAAACCATAACTAACGTACCTTTGCAGTGTTGAAAATTATATTTTGACAGTCTTGTAGAATGCTAATCGACTTGGGCAACAATTCGAACGAATTGTTTCGGAATTGCACAGTAGCATTACTTGTGGAATCATTGTTTACAAGAAACGCAACACATCCTCCACTTTCTTCTTCAAAAACATAAGCCTAAACCAAAATAAAAATAATAAAAAAAAAGAGGTCATTGGCTTATTGTTGATATTAATTTCTAAATAATTCTTGTAAAACAATTTGCAGCAATGGATATATATACACATAGATATGTATATATTATTGGGTAAAGGAATTGATCACCTGTTGAAATTGACCTATTGAGAAATTGGTTTGCACTCCTTGCAGTAAAGGCGTAGAGCAATTCTTTATCACAGTATGCAATTCCTTAAGATGTCCCCATTTTGGTTGTCTTAGCAAACCTGTAGTACTCATTCCATTTAACAAATTCATTTTTCAAATTTGAAGATCAAAACTGTTAATAATTAATGCTGGTGAAGGGTCTTAATGAACAGCTTGAAATATTGCAAGAAACTAGGAAAAATAAAACTTCAATCTCACCATATTCATCAAGCGGAGCTTCATCATAGTAACTTGTTATCACATAAGCGGATGCTGTCCTTCCGAAATTTGTTCCACCGTGGTACTACATTATAAGGGTAGTTTTCAATTTTCATCAGGAAATTAATGTTAGATACCAATTTTTTTTTTTTTTTTAAAGGAGAGTGGGAGAGTTGTTTTAATCAGGAAAGTCATGTGAGATATAGAAAAATACTAACACATTCATCCACAATTTCCCTAAACTGTTTTTTTCTTCTTTTGCTAATTAAGCAAATTTAATGTACTTACCATGTAATAGTTTATGTAACATCCCCTTTTTGCTATGAAAAGTGTAACATGAAATGCAATATCTTGAGCTGATCTTATGTATGACTCTCCGCCATATACTTGATAGCTTCAAGAAAGATTATAAGTTAGATGCCATAATAAAACAAAAAACAAAAAACCCAAATTTCTTTTTCAAGTATATTCTTTAGGTATGAGTAATATTCAAAACTTATACTTTTTATAAGCAATATTAAAAATCTAAGAGCATTAATAATTTAGGATGTCTTAGTTTTTTTTTTTTTTTTTTTTTGTGTCAATCATAACACGTTATGATTAAGTAAAACTTTCCTGTTATAACTACTTTTAATTTTACATGGTATAGCAATGAAGAGTTTGCCACTAAAAAACTACAACTTTCATGAATCTTTATTAGAACAAATGAAAATTCTCCTGTTATACTCTTAGTATTATATTAATTTTTACAAATAAGTGAAGAGCACATTTAGATTTTTTTTAAGAAAAATAATATTCAAATTGAACTTTTTGAGTAGAGTGATACATGGGCTTATTATTTGAATCAAATACTTAAGGACAATTATTTAGATTTTTTAAATCAATTGAGCAAAATACACAGTAAAATTATTTAGATCATTTAAATGTAAGATTTTTATCCAAACCTCTATTAACATTTATCACTTTCTGATTGATTCTAAGGTATTTGAGAGATTTTTGTCTATGTAACTTTAGTTTATATACTATTAAATTTTTATTTTTTTTTTTATATATTTGATGTTCTATAATTTTTAATGGATAAAAATTTTAAAAAAATCATGAAAAGTAATTTTGAAAGATAGAAAAATAAGAAATTTAAATGTTAAAAAAACCAAAACATAATTTTGAAAAACTAAAAAAAGTGGACAAAAAATGTGACTGAAGAAGTATCATTAATTTATCACTTGAAGTAAGTGGAAGTTATTTTTTTTCCTTATTTTTAAGAACTAAATAAAAGCATAGTAGAATTTTGTAAAAGCTTACAAAGATGTCCAATTTTCTGTCCACATGGATGGCTTGTTGACTGAGTTGGGTCCTACAAAAGTTTCTCCACACCTCATACCATTACATGTATTAATCTGCAAAATAAAATTTAACAATCAACATATATATATATATATATATTCATTTTACTTTTGCCTATAAATAAATTAAAAACATTAATTTCTAAAGAAGATGGGAGATTGAATATATAGGAGCAACCACTGGATCAGGAGCATCAATTTGCTTGCACATCACCCATGGCACACCGGTTCCGAGGTCGACTGCCATTTTTGCTGCCCATTGAACATAAGCAGCTCCTTTTTCATTGAAAGCTGCTTCGATATTTTGATATTCATTCTCAATCTACATTATAATTAAATTTTGTTAGTTTTGAAAATATAAAGTTTTAGATGTTTTGGAACTTAAATTATGATGATTAAATTGATTAAATTACCTGTGATAGTATTATTGGGCCTCGTTGGGATGCATATAATCCCTCTGACTTCATCAGGTTTACTATTTTTGTAGTAAAGTTTTGCATGTAGTACTAAAACAACCAAAATATAAGTAATTTATAAATCATTCAAGTTTTAATAATTACAAGTTTTGAAGATGAACATATTAGACAACAGATGATATATACTTGTATTTTAAAATTAAACAAAATAGTTTATTTATGTTGTATACTTCATAGTAGACCTGCTCATGGGTCAGACGGCTCGTTCGAACCAAAAATCCATCCAAAATTTTAAAGGATTTAAATATAAATATTAAGCTCATTAAAAAGGTCTAGACAAATAAATGAGGTCTAAAAAATAATAAGGTCGAGTTTAAGTTTCACCATTTAAAGCCCAAGCCCAATTCAAAAAATAAATAAAAAATAATTTTATTATAATGGAATAAGACCCATTTGCTTTATTTTTTATAATAGACAAAGTCTATTCGTTTAATTACTTATAATAAAATAAAGTCTAATTTTTTATTCAAAACTTTAAAACAATAATATAATTTGAAATTACATTCAACAAAATTAAAATAAACCCATGCCCAAATGATTCATAAATTCAATTAAAATTAATTAAATTAGTTAAACTAATAATTTACAAAAAAAAAAAATGAAAAAAATTATTTTTTTCAATTTTAAATAATTGTATTTTGTGCAAGCTTGAATTTTATTATTACACGTAGGAATGAACTTGGTAAAAAATAAGGCCCAAAAAGTCAAGTCGGACCAGGTTTGGGTTTGCTTAAAATACTAGAATATCATGCTATCTTAGCTCGGCCCATGAGCAGCTTTACTTTACAACAATTCAATTGGCAACACTTTTATGAAAGAAAAAAAAGAAATTAAAGAGAAAAAAAGTTGACAAACCAAATATGGCTAATAAAAAAAAGTTTAAAATGAAATATTGAAAATTTAAATTTACAATTTTTAATTATTCCTATTATCCATGAATGCATTAGTGTGCTTAATTCACCAAACTCGATAATAAATTTTTAAGGTAATATTTGGTATTGTAACTTTTAAAGTAATGTTTAATATCGTTTTCATAATTAGTATAATAGTAATCTAATAATTAAGATATTATTATTATTATAGTGATTTTATCACTCGTAATTTTAAATCGTTTTATTTAATTAATAATTATTAATTCTTGAAAATTATAAATCATTATATTTAGTACTATTAAAATTTAAATATTATTTTGTTTGAATACTAAAATAATCATATTGTACATAAATTAATAATTTAATATTGTTTAAGATAATAATTTGTAGATACTTATTTTATTTGAAAAAAATTGACTATTGTTTCAAACAAATTTAAAATGATTCTTAATTTTATTCAAATCCATTCGAATATTTTAATTTAACTTATTGAATTATTCTCATATTAGGTATGATTGGATTTTGTTTTAAGTCAAATTTTCTTAGGTTAAAAATTAAAACGTGATCCATTGCTTGAGCTAAAAGTTAAAACTCAATTTGCAAGCTTAAAAACTCAAATTGATTAGGAGATTCATATCAAATTTTAGAACCCAATCTCACTAAACCCAAAAATAATCAACCAAAAAAATTAATAATAATATAATAATAATTTATTTTACTTTATTTTTTCTTTTTCTCATCTTTTTCTCCTTTAGTTTTCGTGCATTAATGCATTGTCACCGCCAAAGCACTTAAAATCCATTTATATCCTCAACTAGTTGTGGTGTGGTGTGGTTAGCACCCTCAATTACACTAAAATCTCATTTAAATCACTTGACTGTGATGTGATGAAGTTGTTTCCATCGTGCAACTATCTCAACTTCTCATTAGAGCTCAAAGATCTAGTAAAGATTTTAAATCCATGCTTTTCTTTTTATCTCTCTCATACTGTAAAAACGAGTGCTCATACCACATCATTTTTTTATTTTTATTTAGCATTTTTAAATAAAATTTTTAATTTAATATAATAATTTTTTTTTATAATTATAGGTTAAACTAATTAATAAAAACTAGCAATTGAATAAATATGTAAAATAAACAAAAAATAAATTGAATAAGTAATTTTAATAATTTTTAATTACTTATTAACTTTAAAAATATTAAATAAATTAAAATTTTTATTATATAAAAATTTTAGTTTAATGTCCTTAACAACATTTTCTTTTCTCATTATTCTTCATTTCATCATTATCACTATGTTTATATTCAAATGCATATCTTACTACTGATTTTAATTTTACCATTATAGTAATAAATCTCATATCTACTACTATTTTTAATCTCACTGCCCATGCAAAAAAACCCTTAGTCCACCATCGTACTAGTTGTGTTGCCACCCGTCTTACTTTACAATAGAAATTTTGAAAGGAAAAAGGCATCAACAACATTTAAAATTCTTCTTCAACTCAAGAAATCTAAGATTTAAACATCAAATGGCTTTTTAAATTAAGCCTTTCAATCGCAATATAAGGGACATAAAACCAAGCAAGTAGAAAATTTTTTTCCTACCTCTATACCATCGAACCCTCAAACAAACATAGAAAAAAGTTTATTTTTTTAAAAAAAACTAACAAAACTCACAGCCATGTACAAACCCCCATTATTGATCACCAAAGCCACCACCACTACAAAGCCTTTCTCCACCACACCGACACCACCAAAACCACAAAAATACTAACCCCCTAACCCACTTAACACCTTCATAACAACTTAGAAAGCCACCCATCAAACTATTAAAACCTCTTCAACCTACAATTATAACATTTCCTAAAAACAAAACACAAAGGCTACAATAAAAAAAAACCTAGCAAAAAAAGTTTTTACCAATTCTCGAAAAAGAGAAGCACCATAAAACACAAACAACCAAAAAGATCATAAAAAAATAAGAGAAAGAAAATAAGGTTTCATTAAGGTTTTGGATTAGGATTTCAAGGGGCTTTGGGATTGTTTTTGGAGTGTAAGAAGGCTTTGGTATAAGGTAAACATAGTTGAATTTGAAGGCATTAGGATCAACAGAAAATGGGTATTTTGAGTGTTAAAGTTGACAAGTTTAATCTTAAATCTAGGCCTTTAGGGCTTATTTTGGAAAAACTATTGGGATAGAAAGGAAAAAAGAAGAAAGAATGATTATTTTGGATAACTTTATGTTAGAATCGATACCGGTATATGGCAATCGGTGCGACTAATGATGATGATAACCTCAAAAAGTGTTGATTTTTATGTTTATGGTGGTGTCAATTTGAATTGAGAAAGTTAGAGAAAGAAGAAGTAATTTAGAAAAACAAATGGAAAAATGGAAATGAAGGGAAAAGAGAAAAGGAAAATTTTGGATATTTTAATCATTTAGTGAAGATGATATACTTTTTGATAAGAGGAAAAGAGAAAGTTTAGGTGCATATTTACTAATCCAACCCAGACTCATGATAGCTCGATCCGATCAGCCTAAGCAAGCAGCCATTAATATTGGGCCACTTGTCTTTAGGCTTATCCAATTAGCTTTGAAAGGCTCATAAGGTAGGCTAGTAGCTGTTTTAGCCTTGAACTTTTTTCTTAAATTAAGCTTAGTCCAAGTAAAATTTATGTTTTATTATTATTATTATTATTTTATTATTATTATTATTATTAATGTGTACATGTTTGAATAAAAAATGATTTAACAAAACCTAAATAATTGAATGATTATAAAATTACCGTGCATGAGAAAATATATCAATTCATTTATATATTTATACCTTTGTTTTGCATAATGTGTACTTTAATAAATGTCGAAAATAAATAAAATTATTCCGATAATAAAATTCTATAAAGTTACAAATGGGTGATTTTCAAAAAAGTTTTAAATGAAATTTTTTTAAAAAAATTTTACCAGAATAATGAAAATTTAGATTAAAAATTTTAATAAATGATAATTGATATTTGCTTTCATGCAATAATAAAAATAAAAATAAAAATGAGAAATTTTAGAAATAATAAAATAATTTTTTGCAATTAAACTTTAAACGTATCATTAAAGTAAAAATTTCTAATGATAGAATTTGAATAAATCAAGAATGTTTAATTTTTATAAAATTTTTAGGTGAGAAATATTTCTAAATATTTTCATAATGGTAGAAAATTTAGATATATTTTCAATAAAAATAAAAGAATTAAAATAAAAACTAGAAAAAGAAAATTAAATAAATTAATAAAAATATTTAAATTCCATGATGAAGCCTTTTTACGGAAATCATTGGGATTTTTTAATATTCTTGAAGTGAGAAAGAATTTATTTAAAATTCTATCATATTAATGAGGAAAACTTAAGTCCTATTTTCCAATATTTAAATAAAAAAATTGAGATAGGAATAAATTTTTCATAAAATTTAATAAATTCGACAACAAAGGTTTTTCAAGAAAATGAATGGATTTCTTAAATATTTTCAAGATGAGAAAAATTTTTTAAATTTTGCCAAAATGGTGAGAAAAACCCAAATTTTTTCTAATAAACATATAATTATTAGAAATTAAAAACAAGCCTCTCCAACAAAAAATTTAACGTATCTGATGACGGAGCTTGTTCAAAATAATGGAAATAGTTTTTAGGAATTTGGCCAAAACAATAAAGAAAACCTAAAAATTTTTCAATATTTAAATGATAAAATTTAATCAAGATTAAAAATTAAAACTATATTTTTCATAAAATTCAATTCAATGGTGAAAACTCTTTAAGGAAATGAATGAATTTTTTTTAATATTCTTTAGATAGGAAAATTTTCTAAAGAATCTACCAGAATAATAAGAAACCCTAAGTAATATTTTAATATTTAAATAATAAAATTTAATTAAAGTAAAAGACTATTTACTTAAGATCATTTTATGACAACAAAATATTAATTGCTCTTGCACTTGGATAATGTTGTGGGAATGCTAATTTTTCTTCACATATAATCATACCTGCAAACATAATTCTGTAACATAAATTGCATCCTATCCTTTTTAAAGAATTTTAATTAAAATTAGAATTTCTTTAGAAATGATATATTTAATCTTATTGTTAGTTGCACATAATTAAAAAGAATTTGGTGGCGATTTCTTCTTTTTCACATCTGGTAATTGAGTTAACAAACTCGGACAATAAAGCACAATTTATAAAACATTAGTAATTATTCATTTGTTTCAAAATAAGGTATAATTATATAAATTATTAAATTAATAAATATATTTATTGATAGCAAAATTAATTTTTTAATATATAATTTCCTTAAAATATTGAATTAAAAAATAAAATGAAATCTATTAAATCGTCCTATATTGATCATAATCATATAGAATTATTGAGTTCTTATCAAACACCATAATATAATCAAGTAAAAATCATCATGAGATAATTATCTCCTACCAAACAACAGAAAAATGTGGTGGCATGGTATATAATCCTTTATGTCATCGCCATCTCGGTACGGAACTAGACAGAGAAGGAATAATATGAAAAAGAATAAGGATCTAAATTAATGTACCTTAAAAGGTTCGTTATCTGTTCGATAAACAATGCCAGGGACATCATGCAACCAAAATGGAAATCCCCTATAAAACAAACATCTGTCAATTCCAAGTCCAATAGCCTAAGTTAATGAATGATAAAAGTGGTGAAGCTTATGAAAAGTGATGGATATATCGACTTACCCGTAAGTCCATTCACTTTCAATATACGGTCCAATCCTAAGGCAGGCATAGAGCCCTTGTGCTTGGATTTCTTTCATGAATTTCACCAAATCGTTTCTTCCACTAAAGTCGTACTACCAAATGCAAAATGTGCAAAATGATAAAATGATTTCATTACAGATACGTGCACACAAACATACTATCAAGCTGCGATTTATATATATATATATATATATGATTGCGTTATAAGTCTTTTAACCTGACCAGGCTGGGGCTCGTGCTGATTCCAAAACACATAAGTTTGAATCACATCAACTCCTCCTTCCTTTGCTTTGGCTATCAAAGATGGCCACATCTGCATAAAATTTTTTAATTAACTTAAATTCCATAATCACTCTCTTCTCTTTCAACCAAAATGTTTAATTTCATTTTTAAGTGTTCTTCAACTAAATATCCTTTCAATATGTTAAGCTCATTTACAGACACCAATTAAATTAAGTAAGATCTACCCATTACATAGCTATTCATTAACATGGCAACCAAAAAATAAATAAATATATAACTCTAGCTGCGATCAAAGAACTCTAGTTCATTCTTTCAAAGAGTCCTTAAACTATGGGGAAAAAACGAAGGATACAAGGAAGGAAAAGAGACGTGGAGGATATAATATAGAGGGTTTTTTTTTTTTTTTGGTTAAAACAAAATACATCATTTGTTAAAACTTAAAATCATACAATTTTAACAAGCGTGGAATCATATATAACTAATACCACACACCCTAAATCTCACATGTGAGAGAAAAAAGATATAATATAGTTTTGTATGTAACCATTATCTAAACCTTTTGTTCTCATATCATGAAGAAGAAAAAAAAAGAAATCTACATTTTTTTTTTATAAAAATAAAGGCTCTATTTTATCTTCTTGTTCTCATATGAAGAGGATAAAAAAGAAATCTACATATTTAAGAAAAAAAAAAATAACGGCTGTACTATGTTAATGTTTTTGTTATTTGCTTTTTGTTTTTTTCTGAGTAAAAAGAGAAAAAAAAAAAAAACCACAATTAGATGCAACATAAAATAAAAATTTTTTAAGTAGTCTATAGACTTATGGGCTTAGCTTTGAACAAGATTTTTCAAGCCCAAATTTGACCCAGCCCAATACCTATACTAATGAGTTCGCCAATAAAAAATGCTATACATCTTTTTCACCCGAACATCAAAATTCTTGCTCAAGATCAATAGATGCCACGTAACATTCATGTATGACACTCACGCTCATTTTTATAAATATTTTGCATTTTTATTTAACACATAACGTGCATATAATATAATTATGCTAATTAAATTCAAATGAGTTAGGTTAATAGTGTTAAAATTGAGCTAACAAGATAAACTAATCAAAAATTTAGGGTGCAAATTATATTTATATATATAATTTTTTTTTCAGGTAAAAATTTGTACATTTCACCATAGTTTGGTAACTATACCAAAAGTGAAAGTAATTAACTCGAGTTTTAACTCCAAACCTTGTGTGTTCGCAATTGTTGAAAAATCTTGTTTCAGTCACGAGAATTTAGAACCCAAAGACAAAACAAGAAAAAAGAGACAAATTTTAAGAAAAATGTTAGATTATTGTGCCAAATATGGACAAAACCTATTTGCAGAACGCAGTCGAAACCTCCAAATGAATAATGTGCCCGTGATCCACCTCAATCTCAACCCCACTCATGCTTAGAATTTCCAGTCTGAAACGACTTGTTTTTTTGTTGAAAAAGAAAGAAAGCTGGAAAGAAAAGCGTGATATATGCTGCTTGATGTTGACATTGTTTGACATAATAATAATAATAATAATAATAATAATAATAATAATAATAATAATAATACCAACGTCTCTACAAGTGATAGTGATGGGGGTTTGATTTTTTTTAAAATAAAATTTTAATTTTAAATTTTATAAATAAAAAAATTAAATTTAAAAAATTTTATTTTTTTATAAAATTTGATTCGATTTCAAATTAATTAATTAAATTTCAAAATAACTACAAAAGATGTCGGACAAAAAATTAATAATAATAATTCCAATAGGAAGAAAAGGCTAAAGCTCATTACCTCACCTCACTTGCTGTCCATTTAACGTGAATTTCATTGTCTCTATATATGCGGCGTCTTTTCTTTACCTTGGAACAGCTCGTGTGGTCTATGTGTAGATCAATTATAATTATAATTATAATTATATTATTTTATTTTATTTTTTGTATTATCGATATAATTTAAGTATATATGATTTGATTACAAATCAATACTCTTTTCATTTCAAATTAAATGTTCATGTTTTCCTAAGAAGAACGCTTTAATTTTAGTGTTATTATTATTTTTTTTAATAACACTGATAAACTTTTGTTTTAGTACCGAAAAACAAAAAATTATTTAAAACTAATACAGAATATAAAAGAAAAAAAAGTAATTTTTGTGGGTTTTTTCTTAAAACAATAAACCCATAATTTTGAAGGGCTGAAAAAAAATTTTGAGGATTCATTTTGAAACAGATGGGCTTATATTATTTATTATTTATGTATTACTATAACAATAATAACTTTAAGTAGATTAAAATATAAAGGATTTTGTCTGGGCTAATTAAAATGTGCGTTGCCCTACCCTCTAATTCTTCTTATGCACATAAATAAAATAAATATATATATTATGTTTTAGTCTATTTAATTAGATTACTTTTTTTTTCTGAATATATATAATGAAATCTTTCATTAGTATCAACAATTTGATACACGTCCCAAGCACGAGTTTCTATACTTGGGTGCTTTAGCAACTTGGCTAAAAGTCTGATCAGAAAATTTAATTATTAATTAACAAATGATAGCATAGGGTTGCCGAGGAAGACAAAAAAGAAAGAAAGAAATAAGACAGTATTGCGGGTGAGAAGAGAGATGAAGTTTATAATTACCTGAGGAGTGCTGCGAGGATAGTGAATAGAACCAGAAAATAGAATTTTCCTTTGGCCGTCGATGATTAAAGATCTTCCGTCGTACGTGACATAATCTTCTCCCTTCACCCACCCTTCTCTGCTCATGCTCAGCACCAGTGTTGCAACAACTAAATATATCCACCCAACCATCTCTGCTTTATTTTCAGCTAGCTGTGGCCTTAATTTACAAACAAGCTATTTGAGCCAAATATTGTATACCCTCTCGTGGGATAATATTGTTAGGACAAAAGACGATCAGGTCACTTGCACTAGAATTGGTGGATAGCTAGGTTGGTCACCTTGGGCTCATATATGTGATGCATATATACTAGGGGAAAGGAAAGGATTGCTATTCTTGGAAGTATTCTTTTTTACAACCAACAAATATCAGTTTAAGCTTTTAGAATAATGAATTTGTATTTAATCTAACTCAATACGTATCAAAATTTATATCTCGAATTTGAATCTTAACAATCTCACATGATATCTTATTTTCATTAATTTGTTCAAAATCTCACGAGCAGTTCTTCTTTAATCACTCTTTAATTAGCATATCTTTTATACTTGAATCCGTGTGAAACTCGTTAATTATCATCTGATTTGCACATAAGAAAGTGTATAAGAATTTTTTTCCAAGTAAAATAATTGAATTCTTTCTTACCAACTTAAGTTGCTTAACAGATAATTCGGCCCTTGGTCCATGAAAAAGCTCTAAAGAGCTAGCAAAAGCGTCGTGTGTTGTGGGCCAAATATAAATGCACAGGATAGGATTGTGTTGTCATCTTGGCGTGGCTTGGATTCTAAGGTTTGATTAAATGAAGGAAACAAGACCAGCAATAAAACTTTAGCACCCCAAGCTATACCTTTTTCACCGGCTATTTAATTGTTACTTGTACGCCAACAATCTTGTCATAAAAGCCTACTTTTAAGTTGAAAACAATATGAGAGAATGCGTTTTTGGAAGATAAATTTTTGAAATGAAATATATCATAGGAAATATTGTATAAAAATTTTGGAGTCAGAAATTAAATCAATGCCGACGAGAATTAGTCTCAATGATAAAAAGAAGATTTTGGAACCTTCAAATATAGGTTCAATTAATCTTTATCATTAGTGGTTTTAATTCAACTTCATATAAGATTTTGTTTAGTTATATACTTTTTTAAATTAGTTTATTTTCTCTTCTCAATGATATCTTATATTTTGGGATCTATATTCTATTCTGGCCCCTTTATCCCAATAAACTTGTCACATTAATCGACTTGCTTTAGGAGCTTTCCGAGGCTAAAGCGAGAAGGCTAGGTGAATAGGGCTTAGTGAAAATCTGTCTCCCCCCCCCCCCCCTTGTTTTTTCTCTTCTTTGGTTTTTATCTGATCAATTGTAACATCGATCTAAAATTTTTTTCAGTATGCAGGGTGGCGTAGCATGACACTGGGCAGTACAAGATGATGGAGCAGGGTGTTGGGCTGACTTGTTGTATGCAGTGGCAAGACAGAATTGGTGGGGGCTCTTCCAAAAATCTGACTAAGCCCATTTTAATATAAGCCTTTTCATTGTGGGCCTACGCCCAACCTTAACATTGATAAGTACAGTCGCAATAAAGACTTTCCTTCCCCTTACTTCGTTTTCGCCGCAATCTTACTTTTTTGAATCGCATTGATGAGGATCAAAGTATTGCCTTTACAAAGTAGCCTAATTATTTTTATTATTTAAATAAAAGAAGCCGTAACCTAAGATAAGGGGAAAAGCTTTTAAAATTTAAATTTTAAATTTATTAAATATTATTTTTTAAATATAATTATATAAATCATTTTATTTAAATTACAGATTCGATTAACTTCTCTTTTCAAGTTAAGATTAGATGAGGAAAACTCAAAAAGGGTTAAAATCTTATTATATTTATTTATGTAATGACCATACTCGAAAATTATTAAATGTGAGATTTGGTATCACAATTTCAATGTTGTCTTTCATGTATAGGGCAATTATAGATCTATTATATAACTTCCAACTTCATGTAAGAATGAAAAGATTAGTTAATTAATATTTTTTACTTTTAATTTTATTATTATTTTTTCTTATATAACAAAGAGAAGATGAGATTTGAAGCTAAATAAAGAAATATCTTGATATGTTTACTTATATTAAATCAAATATTAGGATACACGATATTGTAATTTTAAATTATACGTAAATGTATATAAAATTTGAGCTTTTGAAATTTTAGCTCAAAATTTATAGTAAGATAAATTTTAATCAAAATTTGTTTTAAATGGATATCAATTACCATGTTTTTATATGTCAATCAATATATCCTCATCTATTTCAGACAATATATATCCTCCTCTACTAAGAAGAGGGTCCAACACTATTGTGCGGTGAGAATCCCTTTGGTGCAGCATCCAAAGGGTGCTTAAATTGATTGAATAAGCCCTAAATTGACAGTAGCTAGGAAATTTTGTAACGGCTACATTGTTTTAAGGAAATATCAGCATTTTATCAATAAAAAAGGGATAAAACCAACTTTTGGAACCCAATCTTTACACAAAACCAAAATTTAAAACTTCATCTTTCATTTGTACCAATTAAGGATACAAAGTTTCGAAGTTCTTCCAATTCAGACTTTTGTATTTTGTTTTAATAATTTTTAGACGTTATAATCTCTTTTAATAAATACAATTTTATTTTGCACCAAAATCTCATTATTTTGAGTTTATTTCTCTTAGTTGTATTTTTTTCAATTTAATCAAATTTGGTGGTCATGATTCAAATGGAATCCATGGTACTTATTTGAAGAGTTTATCTTAGTAGTCACCTTTTTGTAAAAAAAAAATAAAAAACCTGAATTAGAAAAATATTGAAAACTTAGAAGGATACAATTGATTTTAATCATAAAAAATAGTACTTAATTATTAATTTTAATAATAAAAAATGGTACTTATTAATTAAGTTGAACGAAGAAATCAGTGGTTGCCACAAAAACGAAAAAAAAAAGGGAGGACGGAGCTAGAGAGTCAGTGTAAGAGCTGCCAGCGATACAGAAAAAGAAAGAAAACAAATAAAATCAAGGTCGGCGGGCATAAAAAACTACTTACCTCACAAGAAGCTTCCCAGAAATTTAAGTGACCAAATGTTCATTTCACTTGGACCACCTACGCTTCCTTACCTTCTACATTATCCCTATGCCTTTTCATGACATTGATGTTTTCCAGTAATATTCATGTTTCATTCACTTGTCTTTTTTTTAATTTATTTTCAGCATCTCCAAAGGACGGCGGCCATTTTTGACATTGGTGATGGATTGCGATTGATTTAGATTCAAATGTTGAACAAAAGAATTTTGTAGTTTCATATAATAAGAGGAAAAAAAGACATTTTTAATCCTAAAAGTCATAGTACAATTTAAAAAAAAAATTACTAATTTGAGATTGGTCAAGTCTCAACAACTAAAATAATAAAAAAAATCCTCAAGTATTATATTCAAATTTATTATGTGTAAGTTTAATTTAATTTTATATGATTGAGTTTTATTAAATTATACGTAATTATATATATATAAGAATGATTATTATGATTATCATTGTGATTTTTAGTTTATTTAATTTGAGTCAATTACATATAATTGGTATTTAAATTTTAGCAAATTTTACAAATTGATATTTGAGAAAAATATATAATTTACATTTTAAACTTTTAAAGCAATGCCCTATCATATTAATCGGGACTTTAACACTGCAAACCTATCGACTTATATATAGTTGATATATATTTGTCGTTTGATCAATATTATTATGTGATGCGTACAACACAAAAAACCATCAGCATCCTTTCAATGTGAATTAAAGATGATGTATTTATTATTAAGCTTGGATCGAAAATCTATCAATTGTTGGACGACCCATGGCATCCATCAAGTTAAAAAAAAAAAAAAAATCAATAATTAAGACAGAAAAATACGCCAAAATTGAACAAAACTTATACATGATAAGACTTCAATATAAAACTTAAAAATTTCATAACCTAATCAATATGGTGATTTTATTTTATACAGCAATTCTTATTAAAATGCATTAATCATTGGTGATATTTTATAATATTTCATTTTCAACCATGACATTTAAAACTTAATATTGTATCTTCGATCATTAAAAATATTTTAGATTCATCCATTTTTTAATCACCTTTAAAATTAATAGAAGATCGTCAAATATACGCTCATGCATATTCCAACTAAAAAGTCAAATAAATCAAGCTTTTTTCACCTGAACGTCCAAGTGTGTGAGCTCACATAATTTTGTCCTGCGGACATCCACATAGACGTACACAGAGTGTTGAGCTGATAGAATCCATCAAATTTTAACCGCCATTAATAGATTAAATGAAATTTGAAACATTTTCCAAAAAAAATACGAAATTAAAATTTGAATTTAGATGTCAATGATACAAGTAAAATATTATACGAAATTAAGAAAAATTATCTCATTCATCATTAGTAAAATTTAAAAATTTTTATTATCCAGATTAAAAGATTACTACTTAAAAAATTAGTAAATTCATGTAAAAATAACAAAACACGTGACAACATTCTAATATCGACTAAAGTTATATAGAAAGATCTCAAAATCATTAATTTACTTCTATTGAAAATTTCATATGGATACATTGAATTAAAATAAACATATTAGATTTCGTTTGTTTGTAAAAAATAAAAATAAAAATATATTTTGTTTAGTTGGAAATTAATTGATTTACGAAAAATAAGTTTTTTTTTTCTTTTTAATTATCTTCCCTAATTAAAACAATTTCTTAAAAAGAATTGCCAAAAAAATAAAGCTACTTGCCAAGACCTCGAGGTTAGTTCGATTTAAGTCGTACCTTGCACATGATCTTTTACATGGAGATTTTATTGGACTCTATTCAAAATATAATAATAATAATAACAATAATATTTTTAAATTTTTATTCAAAAAATAATTATTAATATTGTAAATACCTTATTTTGTTCGAAAATTTTTTGAGATAAAAACGAATCTTTAACCATTAATTGAACTTAATTGAGAAACTTTAAGTCTAATAAAAAATTTTTAATTTTAATTTGATTTGGTTTGATTTTACTTGTTTTTTAAAAATAAAACTAATAAATTAATAAAAAGAGAAAAATCAAAAGAAAGAAAAAACGTGGTGCTATTGTGGGATAATTCTTGATGATTTAATCCCGAATTTATTGGAATAATTGGTGATTCAATCACGGATCCATTGGAGTAAGATTCTTGGTGATTCAGTTACAGATTGGTTTGGCATAATTCATGCAAAGAATCAAGGGGGAGGAGCCTGGAAAATCAATTCACAACCGAAAGCCAGCAGAGATAGCATCATATACAATACCTAAAAACCTATACCCAGGAATCCATCAGAAAACAAGCAAAAGTCCAGCCCCATAATTTTCAGAAACGAAGTTAACCGCCCTCTCCTTTTTCTCATCTCGCCAACTGTAAGGATTTGGGGCGAATAGGAAGCAGCGCTCCTCCTTTGTCCAAATGCTGGCCGTCTGTCGTGTATCTGTGATCAAAACAATGGGGATCCATTCTGGAAATAAAAAAAGGGGCACCAAAATCGAACTCCAGCTGGAGCGGATCAATGTGTATCACAACGAGGCTTCTGGTGGAAGGTCATTACACTGAAAAAGCTGAGTTGATTGATGCTATTCTTGATGTTGTTTGTAAAGCGGCTGAGAATTGTGATTGCTTGCAAAGGTTCCAGGTATGTCATTCACTTGGAGGAGACATAGGCTCCGGCATGGGAATTCTCCTGATAGAAAAAATCCGATAGGAATATCCATACGGGATGATGATGGCATTCTCTATTTTCCCTTCACTTAAAGTCTCTGACATAGTTGTGGAGCCTTATAATGCCAGCCTCTTTATGCAGCGGTCGGTAGAGAATAATGACGAATACATGATTCTTGACAACGAGACACTTTATGATATTTGCTTCCGGACTCTAAAGCTCACTACTCCAAGCTTTGGAGATCTGAACCACTTAATTTCTCCAACCATGAGTGGTGTAACATGCTGCCTGAGGTTCCCTGGACAGCTGAACTCTGATCTACGGAAGTTAGCTGTGAACCTGATCCCATTTCCACCTCTTCACTTCTTTATGGTGGGGTCTGCACCACTCACATCCCGTGGTTTCCAGCAGTACATTTAGCTCACAATCCCGGAGTTGACTTAGCAGATGTGGGATGCCAAGAACGTGATGTGTGCTGTTGACCCTCGTCATGGTTGCTACCTGATAGCCTCAGCTATGTTCCGAGGCAAGATGAGCACCAAAGAGGTTGATGAACAAATGATTAATGTCCAGAACAAGAACTCATCATACTTTGTAGAGTGGATCCCTAACAATGTCAAGTCTAGTGTTCGTGATATTCCACCAAAGGGTCTGAGGCCGTCTCCTACTTCTGTTGAGAAATCGGCATCAATCCAGGAGATGTTTAAGAGCGAAAAGGGTGCAATCGCTACCTTCAGTTCTGCCCAATGATCTCTATTAACGGTCATGATGTCTCGCCAGTTGGAGATTTTTTTTAGAGTGGAATTCACGGAGTTCAACGTGTTCCTCTGACAGGGAAGTCTGGACGTATCCACACTAGTGCGGTCCGGTGGTTCTGGTGGTCAACATTTAAACACCACCAACAGTGCAGTTAGAGTCACACATTTGCCCACCGGTGTTACAGTATCCATACAGGATAAACGATCCCAACATATGAACAAAGCCGAAGTACTTAAAGTGCTCCATGCAAAGCTGTATGAAAACGGAGAGGCCTTGACCCACGTGTGTTTCGGTTGATCCATGTGTCTATTTGCTTTCAGATCTGATCCGTTTTGCAAGTAATTTTTTTTTTCGTTTTATTTTTATTTTATTTTATTTTAATTCATTTTATATTTTCAGTTTTTTTTTTTTTTTTTTAGTTTTGTTTTCTTTCATTTATTTTATTTATTTTGCAAATTTTTTTTTGGAAACAACAAAAAAAATACATAAGTAATCATAAAAATGATAAAGGCTTAGATAAATTAAAATCAAACTAGTATCATCTTTTGGATGGATATTATAGAGTGCTACAATTTTTTTCATGCATAATCGACTCTCGAACCTAACATCTATTTTATATATCAGATTCAATCAATTGACCAATCATACATAAATAAAAAAAATTGGTAACGATTCTTTTCATCTAGCAGTAGCTCAACGAATCTATACGTTATGATAAATATTAAAATAATAATATTAAATCTTTTATTTTTTAATTTTTACATATTAAATATTTTATTTCGATTACTGTTAAACATAATAAATATGTTTCATATTTCAATAATAAATAGTATTATATTTATTATTTTAATAATTAATATTATTTCATATAACCATATTATTATTTTAATAATTCTTTTCATAATTTCTATATTTTTAATCATTTCTTAATATTTTTAAATTTAAAAAAATATTGTATTTTAAATGTTTTAATGAGAAATGCTTTTATATTAATATTTTCATAATCAATATAAATAAATAATTCATTTTTTTATGATTTAATACTAAATATTTCAATATAATATTTTAATATTATAAATACTTAATATTTAATAATAAATATTACTATTTTTCATATTTTTATAAAATAATATTTAATCATAAATAGCATTATGTTAAGTATTGAATATTAATATAATACTTTATTATTAAATATTTTTATTAAGATATTAAAATTTGTAAATATTAATATTTTAATACTAAAACATTTGTAATATTCACATAATAAATAATTTTAAATATTTTAAATAATAGATATTCTAATAGTATATATTTTTAATAAGAAATAATATGGAAATTTTTAATTTTTTAAATCCATATTATTATATAAAAATATAAAATTTTCAAAAACTTACCAAACAATAAAAAATATTTTTCATTTAATTATCCAAACTTTAAAAAATTTCTACTTTTCAAAAATTTTAATTTTTTAAAAAATATTTTTAAAATAGAATTTGTTCAGAGTAAACTAAGTCTAGCATTGAATGAGATTTCACTTTCCTATTAGTCAGGGTACCAGCTAGAGCAAGTAGTGTGATAAATGTTTAGGCAAGATAAATACTTCACAAGGCAAACATTTAATAAAATATGTAAATATTTGTGACGCGAGGTTGGCAATATCCTAGTAACTTCCACTCCCATTCAAATCCTTATCCAACCAGAGGTCATTCCTCATGTCATTAAACACACAATGATTTGACGTTCTAATTTCCCTCTAATCTAATTATATTTATTTAATTTCACCCTTCACTTTCTTTTTCCGAAGAGACATAATATAGCAGTTGGTTTTATCAGCTTATGAAAGGCCAGGCCAGGGGGGAGGCTTATTTTATGGAAGAAAATAGTATGCATAGACGGGGTCAAACCAGGTTGACCGGACTCCTTCCTGTATTACCCACTTGTGTTACTTTTTTCTTCCATATGAAAAGAGTGATCAATAACATTTAGGTATTATTTTGTTGGTATTTTTTTAATTTACTTTTATTTTTCTTTTTAAAAAAAATTATTAAAAAAATAAAAGATTAAATATAACATCATAATAATTGACTTAAAATAGATAAGTAATTAAAATATAACATTGCTTATATATAATATAAGTAGTTTATGCAAAAGTAGAATAAAGAAAAATATACATTATTTTCTTCAAATTTTGGAAACCTATGCTTTCTGGTTGATACATACCAGCAAAATGGAATCTTAGAATTGCTTATTATAATAAATTAAAATTTTTAACGATATTTAACATGATTTTTCTTTGAAATATGGAAACCTACGTTTTCTAGCTTCTTTTCTCTTTTAAACAACAAAAAGATTGGAAACTCATCAGAGAAAAAGAAAAAACATTATGCATCCCACTCTCTCTCTCTCTATTTGATTATATAAGATTTGATCATCTTGAGTTCAGATAATTATGGATTATTTTGAATTATTTTGAGCTTGATTATTTTGAATGTACATTAATTTTTAGGTACAACAAATTTTGAGTATGAATTATTTTATTAATTTTAAAATTATACCATGTTTAGCTTTTTTGTTTTTAAAATAAATTTTAATCTTATATTTATCCCACATTTGATAAAAAAAATTTCATTATTGATGAATAAACTTAATTTTTATATTAATTTTATTTATATTACGAATAATAATTATATACACTTAATTTTATTCAGATTAATTTAAATTTATTTGATTGTTTTTTAGACTCAATTTACATATTTTTATTTGAGTCAGTTTAAGCGTTAAGTTGAATTGAATTTGTTTGAATTTGTTTTAAATTTTGTTATTTAGAATTAGTCAAATTAATTGAAAAATTGTAAAATATATATGAAGAAATAATTAATTAATCAAATTATTATTAGTGCAATTAATCAAAAAATAATAAACTAAAATTCATTAATTACAAAAATTAATTTACAAAAAATAAATAAATTACAAAAAGGAAAAAAATACAGGAATGAGTGCCCAACAACCATTACTAATTCTGTCTAGCATTTGCACAGTGCACCAATCACTGACCTTGTGCACTAGGACAAGACCAACCCTTACAGCACCCTACTTGTTCCATGCCACAAGTGGCCAAATCTCCAGCTGGTTCTTTCTGCAAGACAACAAAAATTCACAAATTAGAAAAGGAAGAGAAGCACCCATTTTTGAGAAAAAAGTCGAGCACCCACAATAGCCTTGGATGCCAGTTTCAGTGTCCTTTTTCACCAAACCCCCTCACCAAACCATCCCAATCCCTAGTCTTGCCCTTGACACAGC
Organism: Durio zibethinus; assembly: GCF_047325235.1. Lineage (NCBI taxonomy): Eukaryota > Viridiplantae > Streptophyta > Magnoliopsida > Malvales > Malvaceae > Durio > Durio zibethinus. The sequence goes on from NC_143171.1 coordinate 11,689,736, forward strand.
CCTCGGCAACACCCCATCACACTGTTCTTAGTCTACAAAATACCCCAACCTCAAGCTACCATTTTCACCAACTTGGTCCCGTGCCGGCCCCAGCTTGCGCATGCACCAACCCAGCTCGCCCTTACCCTACCAGAACCATCCCCTGTCCACGCAGCAACCCCAATCAAACCTCTTAACTAGCTTACCCCACTTCCACAGAAATTATGTCCAACCCCTTAACCCTTCATCCCAAGACCAGTACCAGCCACGCCCCTACTTTTGCTCACAAACCAGCCTCTGCACGTACCAACGCTTAGCCTACGCCTCCATCACCAAAGAACTTCCTAACACCAACCCTTACATGCTCTAACAATTCCTAACCTTTACCCACAAGATAAAAAAACCTAGCTTCAACCCAGTTTCCTCCACTACACATCTCCTAACCTCCACATAGAAATCAAACCCATCACTACCCATACTTTGGACCGTGCCTTCATCACTACCAAGCCCCTCTCCCAATAGCCCCAAAACACCCATTCCCATTCACACTTGATCACCAGTACTCTAGAAGCTGAAATTCACAAAAAAACACACCTGATACCCAGTACCTCGCACACCCAAAAAAATCTGGTCAAGCTACCCATACCTAGCATTCACAACACCCAAAAACCCAAGCTCTACCTAAAACCAAACCCAAACACAACCCTTCCAAATCGACTTTCAAAAATCCAACCTAAAAAATAATAAAACAAAAACCTAAAACAAAACACACAATTTTCCTTTGAGGGAGGAACCCAGCACCAAGCCTTTTTAAAAAAAACAAAAGCAAAAAAAAAAAATCAATCTTAGTTGACTTTAAAAAAAAAGATAGGAATAGCGACAAAAGGGGAAGGTATAACAACATCTGGCATTTGGACAATCGGAAAGGATGGAAAGGAAGAGAATAGGGTAAGGGACAATATATTAAAAATCTAGCTAGATCAGAAAGCTAGATAGGGGTTTCTTGGAGGCCCAAAATTTTAGGATAAATTTTCAAATCTAGACTACTTCAAGATTTTTTTAGGAAAAACTAAAGTTAGAATGGTGACCAAGAGATCGAAAGGAAGAAACAAGAGGATTTTAGGCTCAAATCGACATCGGTAAACGATGGTCGATGACGAAGGATAGCGACCGGTGTGGTGGCCACCAGTCATTTTTTATAAATAAGGAGAGCTGACTTTTTGGAGTTTGAAAGCTTATGATTTTTTTTTTTTCGAGATAGGTTTCAAATGAAAGGAAAAAAAAACACTAAGCTTATATAGTGTAAAAAAATAGGAAGACCCGTATACCGACCTTGACAAGGATCCAGGATCTATGTGCTAGGCCATACTCCCCTCTATCTAACTTCATTGAATCGGTCTTATTGAACCAATCAAGTCACTTGAACTGGACTAGATCTTAGCAAACCGTTCCCAAACTGATCTCGTTAGGTAATTTTTATATACTTTTTTATTATTTTATGTTTATTTATTATTATAATTATTTTGTTATTTATTTTATCATTTATATATGTTTTAATTTAAAATTTTCAAGAATAAATAAACATTATTTAAAAAATACTAAAAATGAAAATGATTTCTAAACATTTGGTAATTATAAATGTAAGAAGTATAAAAAATATATATTTTTTAAAGAATAATAAATAAAAAATAAAAATTTTCGATGATAAGACTCCGAAATTTTCAAAAATTTCCTAGGTGAGAAAAGTCTTTTAAAAATTATCAAAGTATTGAAATATTTAGAAGTTTCTTTTTAATACAAAAAATTTTCATTCTATAATTATTTTCTTGAATTTGAACAGTTTTCTTAATAAATAAAAGTGTGTTTTTTAGGAAACAATTGTATTTGTAGATAATTATATTATTACATGACTTTTAATAATTTTTATTAAAAAACAAATGAAAAATCTCCGAGGATGAAATCCTAAAGAAATTCGAGTAGTGATCTTTTAAGAATTTTTAGGTAAGAAAATCTATCTAAAATGACATCAATGTATTGGAACATTTAGATTAATTTTCGATAAAGATTTTTTGTTTTTTATAAATGGCATAAAAATGAGTTTTAGAAAAATACTATTTGTTTTAAAATTATAGATATTATGTTTTATGTTTTTTTTAAATACAAATACAGAAAATAAATATAAACCATCGAGGATAGGATTTTTTAGAATTTTGAGTAGTGATTCTTAAAGTTTCCTTAGGTGAGATGGTTCATTTCATCATTATCAGGGTATTGGAATATTTTTAAAAAATTTTCAATATATAAGGTTCTTATTTATTTTCAAGTATATTAAAAATAAAAATATGTTTTTAAAGAAAATTAAAAAAAATTTAAATTTTAAATTCCAAAGTTAAGACCATTTTACTCAATATTAAAAGATAACACATAGTTAATTGGTATCGTTTAAATGGGCACTGTGGGGGTATTAATCATTCCTCACACATAGCCGACTTCTGAACCCAAACTGTTTTCTCTGATTCAAAAATTATCTTTTTAATAAATTTTAATTAGTTTTAAAATTTTATTAAGAAGGTCAGTTTTAATAGGTAACCAATCACACCTAGCCAAAAAAGATTGATAGCGACTTCATCTTTTGTTTTCAAATTCATCTAGCAGTCTCTAAATCGTTATGACAACTTGGCGACTCCACTAGGGACGTCATTTTGTAAAGAGTCAGGCCAAAAATTAATTATGTGTTATTCTTAATTTTAATTTAATGGTCTTAATTGGTATTTAACATTAATTTTGTTAATTTTGATTTTATTTTAAATAACAATAGTAATAAAAATTTACATGCATTTTATTATGTCATCTGTTCATTATTTATGTATATGTTATTCTTAATAAATTGTGGGACATGTAGGATAGAAACTACGATGTCATTTTCTTTCACACACACGATGACACATTTAATATCATGCATGAGCTCTATACCCAAGCTTCATTCTTTTTAAGAGGGAGTAGAGTACCTATGCTCTCGTGAGGTGATAATTTTCATAATGGCAAGTGAAATATTCCTACTCGAATTGAATCATTTTCGTTCATAACCTATAATAGGTGAGGATCGAGGTGCCTTACTAGTCTTATATGGATGCCACTAATGAACAATTTGAGAACCTTTAGACGAACAAATCTTCACTCAGCATATAATGAACCTTAGAGGACCAGCCTTAGATAAAACCTTTTTTGTAGAAATAACCCAAGTATGCATTAAAATTTTAAAATAAAAGATAATAAAAGAAAATCATTTTTTTAAAAAGAAAAAGAAAAAGAAAGTTTTTTTTTTGACATATAGTTCATTGATTTGGTGGTTATCTAAAAATTTGCATTTTTAGAAAATATTTTAAAATAAAATGAAGAAAAATTTTTTTAGCATTATCCGAAAAAAAAAAAACAAATGGAAATTTTCAAAAATAAAAGTTTTTCTTAAATTCTTTATTTATTTGCCGAATAAAAATTAACAAAAAAGTGAAAAATCTTTAAATCCAGTTATTCTATGTGATAAAAAAAAATGTGTTCTTGAATTTTTTTCCTTTCTAAAAAAAAAAAAAAGAAAAAATTTTAAATTTGAATGTCATTTCATCTTTTACATTTTCATTTGATCTTTTACATACACTTTCATCATGTTAAAAAAAAAAGAAGAAATAATCGGATAATATATACACCATATCCCATACATCCTTATAAATAGTACATGCATCACATTTTAGGCATTTTAATAGGTAGTACATGCATCATATCTTATGCACATCATAATAAGATAATACATGCATTTCATGTCATCCTATACACATCTTAATAGATAGTGCATGTATTCAATCTCATTGTATATCTTAAGGCAGTGAAAACTTTATTAACTCAACACAATACATGCATTGCATTCTATATAAATATATCTCATGCACACGTTAGGTTCGTGCATGTCATACAAGTAGGTGGCATTAGTCATAGATATATATATCTTGTTACATATGAAGCATGTCGTTGCATTTCATGCATATGGATTCATGAATGGTAAAGTTTATAAAGCACATATTGCATTTCATAGCCTACCATCCTTACAACTTAACATTATATTCCTTGCATATACGTTTATGGATGACAAAGTTTTTATTATTTGAGGCCTTGTACATATAAAAATCCATTATCTTGGGCATATTTGATTTTATGACATTTTTTCACATTCTCATCATATTCATAAAAATGCTCTGTGTGCCATAAAAGTTGGAAATTATTTTGTGGCATTCATTCATTAAGGGTAATAATATTTTTTGTCTAAGTTTCGTAATAGAATGACTTTTTTGGTGGGAATCAGAGTGGCGAAAAGGGAAGATCAATTAGAATCAAGGATTAGTGTGTTGGAGATGAGAAATGAAACAACATATGACTTAATTGATAGAAATGGTTAAAGGTAGTGGTAGGGTTAAGTTCGTTGCCCTTCAAGGATTGTTGTTACTTTTGATTCCAATAAATCAAGATCAACTAGCTTCTGTTAGTTTCAGTACTTTTCTCAAGCATACTAAGGCATTGGATGATTCAAACAGTGACCAAAGTTTGACAAGCTCAAAAGAAGAATGGGTGAACTAGGTACATAAATGACTGAACTCAAAAGTTTAATTTTCAATATAGAGTCATCTGGATTCAAACAATCCCCACAACTATCCTGAGTCCAAACTCGCACTTAAGTCCTTCTCATGACCATTTTTTACCTCCTTTCCAAGTGCCTAGGATTAGGCCCCCAAACTTTGTGCAACCTCGAGAATTTCCTACTTGAATTCATGTCCATCATCTTACATTTCACAACTACTTATTTAACATACTATCCCATTACTACATTTTCAATCCAATTTTTTATCTAGAGTTTCCCAATTTACTACAAGACCAACTATAACATCAATTTTCTAGCAAAGCAAGCTAACCATAGAATAAAATAACTCTTACAACACCAAAGGAAAAACTCCTATTGAACCAATACTCATGTCATATATAGAGTTATACTCACTGCTCCTAAAAAACTACCTTATTGCCTATGTCCCTGTTAAACCCCTCAAACCACCTTTTTCCAAGTGGTACGACCCTAATGCTCGATGTGAATACCATCTTGGAGTCATGGGCCATTCTCTAAAAGACTGCATAGCATTGAAACATAGGGTACAAGAACTGATGAAAGTCAAATATTTGGGTTTTGATGCCGAAATAAAGCCAGTTATTTATAAAAATCCTTCATCAATCCATGTTGAGATAGCAAGTAGTGCTATATGTGATAGTCAGACTAGCCAAGGTGATAAATAATAAAAAAAAAAGCCTTAAGGTAAAGAGTCATCCTCATTAGCCATTATAGTCAACTTCTTTTGGATTTTTTAGGCGAGGCAAGGGGGAATAAAAGCTAGTCTAGCACTTTTTGACCCTAGTCCTATGATGGTTTATGATGTGTAAAATTGAAACTTTTGGGAATGAATGAAAACTTTTGAGTTTTCTATAAATGGATGTCTCTGGTTACATTTCATTTTTAATAATGGTGTGCCTAAAAGAGTTCATGAAAAAGAATTATCGTTGCAAATATGCTTTCATCAAACTTTTGAGGTAAAAGTAATGTTTATAATAACCCGATTTAAATATATAGGGGAATTTAAGCTCATTTACAATAATAAACATTGACTTGCATATCATGCATCATTTATTTGAATTCATTATTTTTAATGCCAGCTAAAGACAAGGAATGATGGTTGTGAATATACTTTTGTCAAACCTTCAAAGCAAAAAGATATTTTTGAAAGTTTTAATAATATAATTAATGCTATGCATTTCTAATTTTTGGTAATTAATAAAAGATTTAAGGATAGCGCATCTTAGGAAATAAGATAAGTTAAATCTGCTTACTAACAACACTCAAGCTTTACCAAAAATATGGAAAATAAAAATGTAAGTCAGATAGACAGAATAGAAAGAGCCCAATGAGAGATAAGTGAAATAGTTACGGGAATGCAATAGATAATGGATAGACAATTGGTAGAATTAAGATAAATGTTAGCAAGTTTGACAAAAGGAAAAGAAATCGTTGAAACACATGGGGCAAGAGAAGAAACAGTAGTTAAAGCACCATTATGTTCACCTAGGTTCACACACTTATATGTTCAAGACTCTTATATGTCACAAACACCTCCAATAACTCATTGACCTTATATTGATACTTTTGCCAAGTTACCTTCAGTTTAGATAAATGTTAATCTCAGGTCTACTCCTTATGACTTCATTGATGTACCTAATTTAGATGATTCAAAAGAATGAGAGCAAATAAAAAAGGTGTTAAATCCATCAGGAGATACGATGATGAAAGCCAAATATGATCTGTTGGAAGAAAAACTGAAGGCAATTGAAAGCCATGATATCTATGAAAGTGTTAATGCCAATGAGCTTAGTTTAGTACTTGATCTTGTCATTTCACCAAAATTTAAAGTCTCAAATTTTAAAAAGTATGATGGAACGAGATGTCCTTTAACACACATTATCATGTACTATTAAAAGCTGACATGCCACACTTATGATGATAAGTTATTGATCCATTGTTTTTAAGATAGTCTTATCGGGTTTGCAACAAAGTGGTATACCCTCTAAATCGAAGTAACATTTACTCTTGGAATGATTTGGCTAGGACCTTTCTAGTATATTATGAGTATCTCAAAGACATAACGCCAGATAAGTTGTCTTCATAGAATATGAAAAAAAAAAGTAACCAAAACTTTCAAGAAATATGCATACAAATGGAGAGACATGGCAGCCCAAGTACAACCACCTCTGTCAAAAAAAGAAATTACTATTCTATTTATCAATTCCATGAATACTCCTTATTACGAAAAAAATGATTAGAAATATCTTCAAAGATTTTGCTGACATAGTGATTACCAAAAAAATAATAGAAAATGCAATCAAGAATGGTAGGATTAAGTTGAAAGATACAACTAATGTTGAAAAGATAAATACATCGAAAAAGAATGAAAGGGATGAACAAGTAGTCACACTTGAGGGGCGTCTACTCAAGAATTTCATTTGATGTAATTCTTATCCTTTTCATCCACCCTACTTTCATGTCATAGGTAATATCTCTCAAAGCCCATATTATTGCCAACCAAGCAATCATCTAAGTTTTCTAGTAAATCCCCATCCTCCAATGACTATTCGTGATCTTGTCTTTACACTTGAGTGTAGCACCAAACCAACAAAAAATTAAAAAAGAAAAAAAAATGACCTAGAGAAACTTTCAATCCTTATTTTTTACCTTTTGCCTTTGCTAATAAAAGGCTGGTATCTCACTCCTATGCCTTTAAAAATAACACCTAATCCATCGATAATGAATTATGATCTCAATGGCAAGTGTGATTATCATATGGAGGTAATTGGTCATTTAACTAAAAAATACATATAGCTAAAAGAAAAGGTTGAAGATCTTATTAAGAGTGGTATTTTGACTTCAAAACTGATGGAACAATAAAAGTTGACTTTGTCTAATTACAAAATGTGAAGAGTTGAAATGTAAAGAAGGTTTCGAGTGTTGAAATATCAAGATAGGATGATTTTCTTTTGAACTTTTAACTTTTTGTGTATGACATGTGTATGGTGTCCTTAAGAGTTATTTAAATTAATCTTGTTAAAATTTATTTTGGAAAAAATGAATGCTTCCGATGTTTCTATGAAATTTTATCTCTATGCATTTGTTTGAATAAAAGTTTCACATAATTAATTTCCAAAATCATAAAATGAAAAGCACTTTGCCAAAAAAAAAGAGAGAAAAACAAAAAAAATGATTAGCAATAAAGCCCCATATAAGCAATTTTTAAGATCAAATCAAAAAAATAAGCCTTTTCGAAGGGAAATATATGAATTTTTATTAGTGATTACTATATAAAAAAAAAAAAAACCTTATCTGATCCCTTTACACTTTTCCATAACCACTTTTATGTTTCAATCCTTTTGAATAATTTAACTCATTAGTCATAATCTTTTAAGGGATATGAATTTCAACTTACAAACTTTTCATCATTTGATATATTGAAATCATAACCTTTTCTTGGGAAATGAACAAAATAGGCCAATTTTGAAAGTTTATTTTAAAATTTGAAAAACAAGTAAGATACTCTTTTAAGTTTTTAATTAGTAATTCAATGTATGTTAAATTTTGTCAATATGACTGAGCCATTTAAAATTCTTTTGATAACTATAAACATGAAAATGCCAAAACCTTATTTCAAATAACCCTTGTTTCATGTCTTAAGGTACATTGACTAAAAGAATCAAAATTCTTTTTCTCCTAAGACAATTTGTTTCATGCATTAATATATTTTTCCTCATTTTAACAAAATGCCATACAATCTAGAACCAAAATAAACCTTTTATAAGCTATGTGATCAGATTTAAGATATCCCATACAATATGTTTTTCACCTTCATAAGAACCTAAGGTGAAAAAACAAGATAAGACATCAATCATAAAAAAAAAAATGATTGATGGCTATAACCTAAAAATAGATAAAAAAAATAAAAACAATAATAAAAAGCCTTTTGTCTAATTTTACAAATAATTTGCTCTTCTAACTAAGTAATCATGTTTGAAATGATAAATGACTATATTTTTCTATCCTTCGTATATAGAAAAATTATCTACTTGCTACCTATTTGAGCTTATTACATTTTTTGTTCCAAAATGAACCCTGGCCAAGGATCATCTTTTATACTAGAGGGTAAAATAAAGATATCTTCAAGAGATCAACTTTAAGAAAAATGTTTGATATTGAAAAGCATTTAACATGCACTTCGGAGATGATAGCTCAGGGCAGAAAGTGAAAGAGGTTTCAGTTAGAATCTCAAGAATACAAGAAAGAAGAATGCTAAAGTTGAAATTAAATGTTTCCATAAAAAAATGAAAAAAACAAAAGCAAAAAGAGTAAAGAAGAGAAAGACATGTACTTCAGATATGAGAATTTAAAGCAAAAAAAATGAAGCTTAAGTTAAAATTCTAAAAAAAAAAAGCAAAGAGAAAAAAGATATGTACCTCAGAGATGAGAATTCGAAACAAAAAGTGAATAAAATTTTAGTCAAAATCTTAAGTAAAACTTCAAAAAAGAAGAATATTAAAGTTGAAACCGATGTTTTCAAAAAAATAAAAAATAAAAAAAGCAAAGAAAGAAAAATATACTCCTCAGAGATGAAAGCTTGGGACAAAAAGTAAATGAAACCATTGTTAGAATCTCAAGTAAAAAGAAGACAAAATTCAAAAAAGAAGAATGTTGAAAGTAAAATTAGATGTTTTCGAAAAAAATGGGCAAAGAAAGAAAAACACATGGCTTTTCATCTAAAGAATGCTCCATAATATCCTCAACCTAATTACACTAAATAATATATTTTGAGCCTGTTTATCCATTATTTCATAATCTTAAACCTTAGCCTACATTACATACCTTGAAAAGTCTATTTTGATCAAATGTGGACACTTGAATCGAAGAGCTATGTCCTTTAAAATTTGTGTATACCTATTATTTGATAAGATTTTGTCAAGTTCTTCATTGTTAGAAAATATAGCTCTAAGGTGAAAATCCAAAAAGGGCAATTTAGAGTTAGAGCCATTCTTGAGACCCTAAAAGAATTTTAGAATTCCAAGGTTCTATCCAAAATAAAAGTCATGATGAAAAACTTTTTGAAGGATCAATACCCATTACAAACTTTGCATTTCACCAAATAGTGAAATTAGAAAAAAAAAACGAACCTTTTTCTCTTCTCAAATCTCTTTCGAAAAATAATGTGTAGTTGCAATGCACATTGAAGTATCATGTTTTCAATAAAAGAAAAACATTTTAGAAAAATTATCTCTTTTGTGAGCCTAAGAGAAATTTTTGTAACCCTCATCAAGCTTTCTTGAAATATGTCCACCAGTGAAAAAATTGAATTGTCAATCACCCTATTCATAATATTTCAAACAGTAATCATCAATTTGCAATAGATGCAAAAGTTATGTGTTTTTAGTTTTTCTCATTGATTATGGAAACATTTTATGTGGGGCAACTTTATGATTACTTTAGAAAAGTTTGGAGATTAGTTGAGCATTTTACATAGAATATTGAGATAATTTTTGGTGAAAAATAAAAATTTTAAAATTTAAACAGAGATCTTTAAAAAAAACAACAAAAAAGAAAAAAAAAAAAGACATTTGCATTTGTATCACTTACATTCATTTTCATGCTGAGCATTTTATATAAAATATTGAGATAATTTTTAGTAAAAAATAAAAATTTAAAAATTTGAACAGCGATCTTTAAAAAAAAATAACAAAAAAGAAAAAAAAAAGACATTTGCATTTGTATTACTTACATTCACTTTCAAATGCATCATGAGAAAGACATTTAATCTACAAGTAAAAAAAAAAAAGTATTTGCATCACTCATATGTGCATCATAAAAAAAACATTCGTATTTGTATTTAGACATGAAAAAGACATTTGCAATTGCATCACTTGCATGTGTATCATGAAAAAAACATTCGCATTGGCATCATGAGAAAAATATTTGATTTGTATGCTATAAAAATAAAAAAGATATTTGCATTCACATCATTGCATTTGCATCATAAAAAAAGTATTTGTTGGGGCATTTACATGAATAGAATATTGGCATTTGTATTGTGAAAAAAAGTCACATGTATTTACATCAAGCATTCACATTCTTACATTCGCATAGACATTCGCATTCACATCATTTTATGAAAATAGACATTTGTATCATGATTGTGTTCGTCAACTTTTTAAATATTAGAAAAAAAGAAAAGAAAGGAAATGAAAATATTTTAAGTAGTGAAATAAAAAAAGAGAAAAAAATAACAAAAAAAGTAAAAAGAAAGAAGGAAGTCTATCATGAAAAAAATGAGAGAGAAATAAGAAAAAAAGGAAATAGTTTGACAAAAAACCAAAATGTAAAAAAGATTTGAAGAGTTGAAAGAGAAATGATATGCAAAAAACAGAGAGGTTGTTGAAAAAATGAATGAAAAAAATAAGATACGATACAAGATAAAGCAGACTCAATTTAGCTAGCACCTAAGCTCAAATCAGCTGGCACCCAAGCCCAGATAAGTTGGCACCTAAGCCTAGATTAACTAGTAACTAAGTCTAGATTAGCTAGCACTTTAAGCTCAAATTAGCTAGCACATAAGCCCAGATCAACTAGCACCCAAATGATATTTAAGCTTAGTTTAACTAGCATAGTTGAGATTTTAAACCTAGTTTAGCTGGCACTTTAAACCCAATTTAGTAGGCACATTAAGCCCATTCTAGTTGGCACTCAAAGCAAACCAAGCTCAATCTAGCTGGCATTTAAATCAAACTAAGCTGAATCAAGCTAGCATCCAAGATAATCTCTTAGAACTCTGGGTAAAACTTTTTAAATTTTTTAAAGTCTCAACGTCTTTAATACGATGAGCATTCAAAGATTTGTAAGACTTTTGGGCATAATCTCTAAGATTTCTAGGTAAAACATTTTAAATTTGTTAAAATTTTAACACCTTTGATACGATGAGCATTCAAAGATTTGTAAGACCTCCAAACATAATCTTTAAGACCTTCGGGCAAGATCATTAAAATCTTCAAGTAAAATATTTTAAAATTTTTAAAGTTTCAATGCCTCTGATACAAAGAGCATTCAAAGATTTGTAAGACCACTGGGCAAAACATTTTAAATTTTTAAAGTTTCAACGCTCTATTAAGAAGAGCATTCAAAGATTTTGATATTTGTAAGACTTCCGGGCATAATCTCTAAATTCTTTGGGAAAGATTTGTAAGTTTTTCAAGTTGAATCTGTTTTAGTTTTGAGATTTGTAAGACCTCCAAGCATGATCTCTTATTTCATTATTACACGGCTTTTAATAATTTTTATAAAAAAAACAAACGAAAAATCTCCAAGAATAAGATCTTAAACAAATTCAAGTAGTGAATTTTTAAAAATATTTAGGTAAAAAAATCTATCTAAAATACAGTCAATGTATTGGAGTATTTATATTAATTTTTTACAAATATTTCTTTTTTTTTTTATAAATGGCATAAAAATGAGTTTAGAAAATTTCTAGTTGTTTTAAAATTATAGATATTATATTTTATGTTTTTTTTTTAAATACTAAAAAAAAATATGAACCATCAAAGATAGGATTTTTTAGAATTTCTAGTAGCAATTCTTAAAGATTTCTTAGGTGAGATGGTTCATTTCAACATCGTCAGAGTGTTGAAATATTTTTAGAAAATTTTCAATATGTAAGGCTCTTATTTATTTTTCAAGTATACCAAAAATAAAAAAATATTTTTAAAGAAAATAAAAAAATTAAATTTTAAATTTCAAAATTAAGACCATTTTAGTTAATATTAAATTTCAAAATTAAGACCATAAATAATTGGTACCGCTTTAAATAGACACTGTGGGGGTGCTAATCCTTCCCCACACGTAACCAAGTCTTGAACCTAAATTATTTTCATAGACTAAAAAATTATCTTTTTAATAAATTTTAATTAGTTTTAAAATTTTATTAAGAAGGTAAGTTTTAATCGGTGACCAATCACACCTAATCAAAAAATATTAGTGGCGACTCTATCTTTTGTTTTCAAATTCATCTAGTGATCCCCAAAACCATTACGACAATAATGTTTGAACAGAAATAATTATTATATGATAAATGATCATAACTATTTGAATATAAATAGATAATTATTCATATAAATCATAATTGTACAAATGATTGTAACCATTTGAATAGAAATTTATGTATGTTCATTCATTATAAATAGATTTTTCAGTACAACCATTTTACTATATTTGATTGGAAAGTTTGAGGTTTTATTGTATTCTAGAATAATAATTGTTTTTAAGAAAGTGTTCATCACACATCAAAGCTAAAATTTATTTTAATTATTTATATTCTCTTATTTAGTTTTCTAACAATTTAAACAATTATGTAAAATTCATATTTCGTATGAGGAAGAAAATTAGCAAATTTGGTAAAATCGACTTTTGAAACATGCATGGAAAGCTTCAATTATCCAAATAATTTCTTGGTGAAATAAATACTAAACACAAGATAAGTTTCTTGTTACTATCTTTCTAGTTTTTACATTCTACTAAAAGAATTAATGATTAATAATTCATAAGAGACTTTGAATCTCATTGAATTTTGCTTCTTTATCAACTATTCTTTTAATTTTGTATTCTAAACTAAATTATTTAATTTATGACTCATTATTTTATGGTATGTCATATGTGGATTTTTTTATCAAAGTATTGAATGGTAATAAGTATAAAATGGATATGGAATATTTGTTAGCTATGATTATGAATCTTTTATAACCTTGTTATATTTTGATAAGATCATGGTTATTGTCATAATGTATAGGTCCGTGGACTGATAGCTAGATACAACCTAAAGAGTCACCACTAATCTTTTTTATTAAGGTGTAATTGGCCACCTAATGAATATATCATTTTAAAAAAAATCCTAAGCTTGACTAAAGGTCTTTAAAGAATAGGTTTCTAACCTTATGAACATAACTAGGTTTGGAGTTTGGTTGCATGTAAATAAGGTTATAACACTTTTACAATGTCCATTCTAAAATATGATACCATTTAATTTTAAATTATCCTAAAGGTTTATAGTTCTAATAGTCTTAAATTTAATATTGAAAATAACTTTTAAGATTCTCTATCAATCTGAAAGAATTCTTAAAAATGCTTATCATCTCGAGAGTATTTAAGAATCCCATTTGTCTTCTTAAAAAGGCTCTGCCAGAGGAATCACTTACTTTTTTGTTAAATTTTTTGTTATTAAAAATATATTTAATTCTTCCGTCATTTGGGCCTAATTAAAAATATTTTCTCACCTAAAAATATCTTAGATAATCATCCATTTGTGATTACTAAAAATTTTACCCTCAGAATTTGTTCTTTTTATTTTACAAATTTCATTTCTAAATTTTTCACCATTTGGGTCTATTTAGAAATACCTTACAAGTTTTATTTCTAAATTTTTTACCATTTAGGTTAAATTTATAAATATTTTCTCACTTAGAAATGTCTTATATAATCATCAATTTGTAATTACTAAGAATTTCATTGATGGGATTTATTTTTTATTTTACAAATTTTATTTTTAAATTTTTCATCATTTGGGTTAAATTTTAAAAAATCTCTTATCTAAAAATTTTTAGAAAATCACCTATTCGTGATTTTAGAATTTCTCATTGGATTTATGAAAGGTTTTTAATTCCAAAATTTACTCTATTATTTCTAAAAATTCTCAGTTTGGTTATTTTATTCTAAGTATCTTTGTTATTGAAATTTTTACTTAAAAATTTCACCATTCTTAAAAATTTAAGAAAAAACTTCTCTTAGAAATTTTAAAAATTTTAATCATTCTTAAATTTTTTTAGACTTTCAATCATTGAAATTATTATATTTATTTAAAGTTTTTACTTGAATTTTTTTATTTATTATTATTTTTTTATCAAATAATAAAACACTTACCTAAAACTATGCATGAAATAAAATGATTAAATGACAAATAAAGAATCATGAAATAAGAGAAAAAAAGTACCAAAGTTTGACTAAATTGGAGCCAACGACATGGATCTCTGCATTCTTTCAAATCAATTTAATGACTTTATCAACTCACTTTACTTTCCTTGTTTTTTCACTTATCCTTTTAACATGCTTTTCTCTTTTAAGTGAACAAATACCCTTTTTTTATTTCTAGTGCTTTCTTCTACAAGGTCTACAACACCGTCCCTTTTACCAGATAGAAACTCTAGCTGCCAAGCCAGATTGCTGCTGCCTCTTGCGACTTCTTTTCCAATGTTTCTCTATTAATTGTTCTCAAATGGTTGTTTATGTATAGGCTTATAGTGGTCTTGGTTTGGGTATTAGATGGTAGCGGGCTATTTTGGTGATGAAGTAATAGCTTGGTAAATTGGTGTGGAAAATTAAGTGAAGATGGTGGCAGAAGTGGAAAACTATCTAAATTTTTGTGTGATTCTTTTTGTGCTCAATTGAGTATGTTTATATAGATCGTGAATGAGATATAGATTGCTTCAAAAATTTTATCTGATAAGAATTTCATTTCAATCATACCTAACTTCACTTGAGATTTATCCCTAAAATTTTTAGTTTCATTTATCTGATTTATGTTCCAAAATCCAATAAGATAAACTAAAACCAAAATTAACTCATTAAGCTTTTGATTTAAAATGCCCAAATCATAAAACAATCCACCAAGGAATGGACTAGCTCATAGTCCACCACAATTGGAACTCAAAACAATTTCAAATGACACTAGATAAAATTAGGTGTTTACAGTTATCAAATCAAAATGATAAAATTTTTTAGAATTATTTTAAGCCATAAAAGAAATTGTGAATTTATATATATTTCTTGAAAAAGAAGCAAGTATATGTGTTCTTATCATAAAATCATATTTTATGGTCCATATTTCATGATTGCATTTTATTGACAAGAGAATAACGCATGATTCATATTATTTAATTTATATGATATTGTTTAAACAAGAAATAAACATATTATCTAAGATAACTTTAATTCAATTGGAGAAGTTATGTATTTTATTGAAACTAGTTAAAATGCTTAGTGAAAAATTTCATGTATTTTATAATTTGGACACAAACTTTATAGCATTATGTGGTTATACATGAAATTATATATGGTGGTTCTTAATGACATAAATTGTGGTGGAAATGACTTTAGTTTCTATGATAAAATAATTTTTAAATATCCAAAAGTTGGCATGAGAGTTACAAAATGAGATTATAGAAAGTATGAGTTTAGTAAAAAAAATTTTTTTTAAAGGTAGTTTTATTTGATATCATATTTATTGATGCATATTCTCATATTGAGTTGAAATAGAAGCTCTGAAACTTTATGAAAAAGAAATATTAAGATATAAAATATTTACTAGTTATCTTTCACTAAAGGTAGATTTAGAGGTCTCTTACTAAAAAAAAAAACAAAAACAACCTCCAAATAATGAAAACATAAATGAAATAACAAATTGATTAAAATATATATGATATCTTGATAATTGAACGGAACATTTTTTTAATAAAAGAATGCATATTGGCACATGGGGAAGGTGATGATTTCTTATAAATTTTAAATAAAAGAAATAAAAAAAAATTGCCACCATAGTATTGTAAGATTTGGGTATAATTTTACTATGTGTAAATAATACAAGATAATATGTTTAATACAACTTATTAATGAAAAATCATTAAAAAGGTCATTACCTATCTTAAAAGGACTAAAATGGTTTGATCGATCTTTCAATTTATGCAATTGTACTAAAAAAATAATTGTATTAAAGATCGATAAGGATGTAGAAATATAATGGCAAAAATTTTTATATTAATGAGTATAGAGTTGTGGCTACAATCAATATTAGCTATTTCTTAAAATGACAAGAATAAGGCAATAGTATCTAAAGCATATAAATGATATGCAAAATGAAAAGTTTGAACATGTTAGCCTATGAAGTGATTATATTAGAGATTCAATCTCAAGTGATTGTAATTACCATAAAAGAAAATTAAATTCCAAGATATTTGGTTAGTAGTATTATAAGAAGAGTGGATTTAAACCCTTATTATTAAACACCAATAATGAGAATTCAACTTTGAATTGGAAACCTATAATTACAAAACTTAATTGATAAAAACAAATTATTGTTATGTGTATGTTAAGCACTAGTAAAACCCATTCATTACTAAAAAAACCATTTTTATCGATAGAATTTTCTGTCGATAAAAGTTAATTTTTCATTGGTAATACTTTACTGATGAAATTTTTTATCAGTAATAAGCAAGTTGACATTGTCTTTCTGTCAGTAAAATTGATTTTTTTTGGGTAATTTTTTGTTAAATTCTATAGATAAAAAGTTGGTAATTCGATGAAAAAACTTGTTAATAATCCATCGGTAAAATTCATCAATAATCCATTGGTAATTAATTGAAAAGCGATCACTAAAAGGAATTTTTGTCAGTAAATCTATCAGTAAATTTGTTAATAATCCATCGGTATCAATAAGTATTCAATCAGTAATCTGTCAGTAATCAGTCAGTAATATTGAAACTCTGTCAGTAATAACGAAATTCCATTTGTAAAATTTATCAGTAAAATTATAATTTCATCTATAATTATTTAAGAAACCTGTAAATTAAAATTAAAACATGTGTAATTGTTTAAAAAGCTTATTATTTATATATTATTAATAAAAATAAAAAATCTACATAATAACCATTAAATAAATCCAAATTATAAAGTTAACATTCTTAATATCTTTAACATCCACAAAATATAATATTAAAAAATATTCATAACTTTCATAAAAATATCCATAACATCCACAAAAGTCCTCAATAAGAGCTCACTTTGCTGCTACATCTCCTGTTCTAGAATCGATGCTCCCATCATCAAGTTTAGAAAATTGTGTTGACGAAAATTGTCTAGACCTCAATAATTGCATCATTTGATCCATGCAAGACCTAAGCTCAATCTTCAACCCAGTCCTCAACTCAATCTTTTACTTATCAATCTATTCTTATATCTGAGACTAAGAAGGAACTGATAACACACCATAAACAGAGTGAGACATTGCTACTGCAACAGTGGACTAACTTCAGAAAAATAGGTTCTTAGATCTATTTATAGATCCAAAGCCATATATATGAGTGTGCGTAACTTCAACCTCTCCAATAGCTTCAGTCTATGCTTGTGGATTGAAATTTGGATAATTGTAAGAGTTTTTACCATATTTTTGAGATAATGCAGTAGCATAGTTTTCTTACAAAAAGTTTAAAATAATTATCATTTCAACACATACACTATCATTCTAACATAGTTCAATACCGTTCGTCTTACAATGTTTAGGCTTTCAATTACTACACTATCTATTTCATCAACAATCATAACACACGACTAAAATCACAAAGCAAAACATGCAATAGTTTTCACCTTCACAAAGTCATTGCATCTCAATAAGCACAAAACATTATATAGTTTAATAACATTCATCTTACAATGTTTAGGCTTTCAATTACTACACTATTTACTTTATCAACAATCACAAAGCAAAATATGTAATAATTTTCACATTTCACAAAGTTATTACATCTCAATAAGTACAGTATACTGTATAGTTCAATATTGAATTTCCAATAATATTTAGTTTTTCAATTACTACACTATCTATTTTATCAATAATCACAATATATCACCAGAATCACAAATTAAAATACGTAATAATTTTTACATTTCACAACATTAATCTCATCTTAATACATACAAAACACTATCTAGTTCAATAATGAATTTCTTATAATGACTAGGCTTTCAATTATTACACAATCAACTTCATCAACAATCACAATACCCAACCAAAATCACATCACAAAATAAGCAATAGTTCTCATCTTTTGTAAATGTCATTTCATTATAATATATTATAAAGATAATTCATCAACAATCATAATACATAACCAGAATCACAAAGTAAGATACGTAATAGTTTTTACTATTCATAAAATTTTTGCATCTTAAAACATATAACATATTATCTATTTCAATAAAGCAATATAGCAATTTGAAAGTATTTACAAAGTTATTGGAAAGTCATATACATTGACAACTTTGGACTTGTTGTTAATGAAATCACCACGTCCTCTTAAATGTTTGTGAGTGCAATTGAAGATTTCTATAAAGATGGGTTCTTACTGCAACTCAAGGGGTTCCATTTGTTTAGATATATTCAATGAAATATGTAACAATGCAATTTATATAAAATTGACTATTGATGAAAAAATAACTCGTGAAAAAATATCATACCATTATCTTTTTATGAACAAGAAATACAACCAAGCCACTAATGTGCTTCGTAATACTCTTTTTTTTTTCTGACAATTTTGTTTGGCTTTAACATAGATGTTTTGCCATTTTGGAGTGCTCCATACATTCTCAATAAGAGCATCTAAATCAAAGTTGCAACCCCCTTCTGCTCTATCCTTCTACAATATATAATGTTATCAACTTCACATTTTTTCCTTATCAATTCTCTCTTACTGGATAACAAGCCTTTCAATCGATTTTTTAAAATATTTTCCATACCCGTTGAATAAGTGCATCATTTGACTCAGCCCACTAACATTTTTTCTAACATAAATAATAGTAAAATACAATAAGTGGTTGATAAGAATTTGAACTTTTCATTCAAATCAAATAAAAATATATACAAAAAAAATCCAATTATTAGCTTAAATTTATCAAACATTATAGATTTTACTGGCATAGGAACTTTACCCCATGTCAGCCAATAATCAGTAAAATTTGTTTAAATTATTCTTGAAATTGTTAAGCTAATCATGGATTGCTCAAAATAACTACCAATATCCATTTATTAGTAAGATTAGTTAAATTGCATGAATTTTTTAAAAAATAAATAACGATAAGAAAAAATTAATTATAAAAAGAATGCCATACCTTCTCTTAGCGAAGTAATCCACAATCGTTTGTCTGGATTTGATGAAATTGATAATCCTTTGTTTGTTCCTCTAGTCCTTTACCTTGTTATTGTACTTTTTTTCTCTAAGCAGTGGTTCGTCGACAAATAATGGATTTATGTGATTCTCCATGAATGGATCATCCATCATCGATGCAAAAGATGATCCGTATGATGGATCATGCTGTATTGATGGTGAAAATGACCTGTATCGTGATCATAATGTATCGGTGCTAAAGAAGATCAACATTAGGGATCATGTTGTATAGGTGTTGCTGATGACTCGATAGATGAATCATCTTTCATTGATCTTACTGTAAAACCTCTTCGATGAACATAACTCTTTGCATCCCATCATATTTGTCATATAGAACATAAACATTTCACAAGCATTTAAAAAGCATAAAAAAAAATCCAAAAGCATCTTTGTCCACTTTCTCAACCCTAATTGCATCATCATAAAGATTCAAAAATTATTACTCTTAGTATATTAAACTGAAAAATAAGCAATTAAAGTCTTAAAAAGCAATTATTGTATTTTAACACACGCACGCACGTATGTTTTGGAGGTGTGTACACGAACAAAGGCTCAAAAGTCACATTGTTTGTATTAACAATTTTTTTTATATGTAAAAAAAAATTATTTCGACATAAATTCTACAACATAAGTACTTATACAATAATATACTGTTTACAGTTAGAGATTGACATTTTACTTTTCAACAAGAGTACACAAATTCTCCAACACAAGCATAAAAATGCTTATTTCCACTTCAAATAAATAAAAAAAAATATTGATTTCAAAACATATTACAAAATTTCAACACATGACTAGTCCAACAACAGCAAAATTCAACACAAATTTTTCAACACAAGTACAATTTAATATACAATATTGAGATTTTATTTTACAACACAAATATTAAAATTCTTATTTCTAGTTCAACACAGTCACATAAATGCCTATTTCTAGTTCAATTAAATAAAAAATAAAAATACCCATTTTTAACAAAACAACAATATTTCAACACAATTTCAATATAAATACTCAAATTTAATTTGAATATTGATTATTGAAATTAATTTAAAAGATTTAATTTATCCAATCTTTCAATGGGTACAAAGTACAAGTCAAGATCAATGTCAAGATCAATCTTTCAGTTTTTTTATCATTTCAACATGTTTTTGTAAAGTGAAATTTCTAAAACTTTTTGGGAGTTATGTTGAATTTTCATTTGAATTTAAAGAATATTTATAAATTCATTCTTGTAAATATTAAATTTATAGGCAGGTAGTATTATAAGCAATTATAAGAAAGCTAGACCAAGCATCATGTAAAGAAATTGAAACTCGAAAAGAAACATTGATAACAAACACAAGTCTCTCAAAATTTCATCTCCAACCTACCAAAAGCTAAGGGCTCTTCACATGCAAGGGGTCAAGATAGGGATTTAAGGGCTTTAAAGGCTCTTCATAGGGAGGCAATGAGAAGAATAAGGTATGGACCGACAGTGAAAAGAGGTAGACTAAGCAGAAAGAAGAGAGGAGATGAGAGAGGAAAGGAGAGAATGGAGGAGAAAGAAACTGAATTAAAGATTTCAGTAGAGAAAGAAAAGGAAATGGGGAATGAAATTTTTATATTTAATTGACTTTTAGTGATGAATTTTTCGTCAATAATTCAAAATTTTTTTAACTTTTAATGATGGATTATCGACAGATTTCGTCGATAATTTTGACTTTTAGCAATGGGTTACCAATAGAATTACCAAAGAAATCCGTCGCTAATTAAAAATTTTTCCTCCCAATTTAATTCCAAAACGTATTTTTATTTTTTCCAAATTGAAATTTTTTTACCAACGAAAAAAATTCATCAGTAATCTGTCAGTATTTATTGATGGATTTTTTTGGTCGATAAATTGTATGTCAAATCCTTATTTTCTTGTTGCAACTTCACCTACAAAATACCAACAGATTATTTTCTATCGATAAAATCTGATGGTAAAAAAAATCTAAAATTTTTGTCTGTAAACTGTAAAAAATCCATCGATAATTACCAATGAAAATTTTTCATTGATAAAATTCATCAATAGTAAATAGAATTATGGTAGTGATTCAAATTTTAGAAACTAATGTGATCCATTACATAGGGAGGATGGGTTCTTATATTCTTAATGGAATTTATTATTTAAATGTTTAAAGTAATGAAAACATAAAAGAAACTCTACCTAGATAAATATAGAAGTAGTGTCACTTTAACAAGAAAAATCGATGTATCTCTTGTAAATGTTTATGAATAAGATAAGTACATACCCATAATAATACTAAAGTGGTTATAAACCTTTGATAGAAGATTACGTATGTATTATGTATGTTATATTTTTAATTTTAACACTAGGAGTTGAGGTTTAGTTTGTAGACACCATCAACTTCATTAGAATTTTAAGGTATACACATTAATTGAATGTTTAAATCGAAATATATCTTTTTGTTTTATAATATTTATTTGTGTGAAAGGTTAAAGATTAAGTACCAAGATTTCAAACTAGTAGGGAATTATTGATAGTTCAGAATGTGGTGTATACCACATTTAATAAAAAAAAATTAATTATTGATGAATAGACTTAATTTTTGTATTAATTTTATTCATATTCTAAAAAATTATGTTCGAGCAAAAATATTATTATATAATAAATGGTCATAATTTTTTTGAATATAAATAGATGATTGTACAAATGTTCATAACCATTTAAATAGAAATTTATGTTTGTTTATTTATTATAAATAAAATTTTCAGTATAATCATTTTACTATTTTTAATTAGAGAGTTTGAAGTTTTATTATATTTTGGAGGCATAACTACCTTTAAGAAAGTGTTCGTCTTACCTCAAAACCAAAATTCATTTTTATTGTTTATATCCTTTTATTTAAAATTTTCTAACATTTTATTTGTTACTATCACTTTAATTAAATTAAAATTGGAAATAAGGAAAAAAAAAGCTCATTTTAAGTTAAATATATAGTTCTTTTGTATTCAAGTATCAATCAATTTGCGTTTATACTTGGTGGGAGTTTGGCTCTTTTTGAGTTAAAGCATTTGACTTCAATTCCTTTGCCATGTTAATTAGAAAGTTTGATCAAGTTGAATTTTGGGTGGGTGAGACAATTTTTTTAAAAATACACTTTAGCTTACTAATCTTTGGAAAATTAATATAGAGTACATTTTATTCTTTTAGAATTCCAAAAGATACATTAATTTATTTCCTTAAAATTTGCATAAGTAGGAGGCTAAAGATTACTAGATGGAAAAAGTGACATTCCAATGGAGAAGTTAAGTATTAATTATCTAAAAACTGATGGAAAATGTAGTTGGATTATATATCATCAAAGGTTTCTTGAATATTCAAATCTGAGATCAAATGGTATATAAAAGGAAATTAGAAAAAAGAAAAAAAAAGGAGTTGTAAATTATGGCATAAGAAAGAATATTCTAACTTCCATGCTAATGGTCAATGGATATGCATGTTCAAACACTGATGCCTTTAGTCATTTCAAAATTCAAGTCAAATGAAAAGTTAATAAAAATTATATATATCACGTTTTTTAATCTAATGAAAGAAAATAATTGTAGGCCATGAAAGTCAATCCTTATCTTTATACCCAACGTTCATACCTTTGCTGTTATTGCTGTTCGGGGTTTGAATATACATTTTGAATGAGATTCAGTCATAAATTTTCCCTTTTTTTAATATATATATATATATCCACTTTTCCAGTCCATTAGGGGCGTGGCTACATTGATAAAATAATAATAATAATAATAATAATAATAAATGTTATAATTTAATTAATTTGAGTGATATAATTAATTCGCATGTGCTTAATACTTTGTTTTTAACTAAAAGTTCAATCTAATGCTGTAATAGTTTAAACTTTGTTCCAATTCTCCTACTGTATTATATGTTAAACTTATGTAACACACACTAAGTTCACTTATAATGCATGTGTAATTTTATGAAAATAATAAGAGAAAAAGAGAAGCCACTTTTAAACAAACCTTAAAAATGAAATCCTTTCAAATTCTTTTTTTTTAGAATAAAAATATACTATAAATGGATTAAAAAATATAAAACTAAGCAAACAAATTGTTGTAGCAATCGAGTAGGCGACAAACAAGGGCCACATGTCACCGCATATAAAGTTTGGGTGTTTGTGATTGGTGGGCATTAGTCGACCAGGTATGGGATTTGTCAGTAATACCCAGCAGAGGGATGACGTTTTTTTTTTTACGTGAGAGCCTGTTTGACCAATGACGTCTTTTCCAGTTCTGTTCAATTACTTTTCTAAATCTGCGGCCAATCACCTCACCGTTATCCATCTGCTCTCCTCACTCGTTTCCCCATGCTTCGCCTCCACGTAACTCATCCCCTCCGTTCATTTATTTTACTCTTTAATCAGCACTAACAAACTCCTTTCATTTTATTTTTTTATCCATTTTTTCTTTAGATGTTTTCTTTTTAACTTTCTAAACATCTAATGCTCTTTCTTTTTTATATTTTTAATTTGTTTTTATGATTTTTTTAATTTTTCAAAATTAAAAATTTTAATATAAAATGTACTAAAATATATTTTTAGGTAAAAAAACACGAATTCAATCGATAATTATTCTTTTTGAAAATGAAGTTAGATTTATTTGGATGCAGTATTGACGTGGCAGCAAGGAATTAGTATATAATAAAGAAAGGAAACGGAGTAGAAGATGGTAATCAATTTAATTAATTAAGATTATTATTTTTGTAGAATAAATTTTAAATTCAAATTTTATTTGTGATCATTTATTAAAATTATTTTAATTACATAACTTATAATTATTTATCTTAAATTATCAAATATAATATATTTTATTTTAATTTAAAAAATTAAATAATTTATCTGCTTCATATTTAAAAAAAAAAATTTAGAGTAACAACCCAACGACAGTCAACGAAGCTGAAGAGGCGTTGAGCGGACTTGAGGAAAAGTCCAAAGTCCGTGACGGAAGCGATGACAAAATAAATCTTCATCCATAGAGACGCATCCACGTCACCCGTTTTCTCTTCCCTTTTTCACCGAGGGCTGCGGCCGGTTCTGCTACGAAAAGAAAACGGTCGAACCGCTGCTTAACCCACGTTTTGGTTCTTAAGAGTTAAGACAGCTGCACGTGCCTTTTTTCCCTATAAAATCTCTCCCGTCACTTCTCTCTTCGGTTCAAGCTCCATCCTCCACCAAAGCAGCAAAGCAGAGGAAAGCAAAGCAACCAAAGAAACATTTAAAACAGAAAAGGAAAAAAAAAAAACAGAGAAGCTCGAGGAAGTTAGTCAAGAAAAAAAAGAGAAAACAATTTTTTTTTCTAGAGAATGAAAGGAGAATTAGAGTTGCCACCGGGTTTCAGATTCCATCCCACAGATGATGAGTTGGTGAATCATTATTTGTGTAGGAAATGTGCATCTCAGCCTATTGCTGCGCCCATTATTGCTGAGATCGATCTCTACAAGTTTGACCCATGGCAGCTTCCAGGTACTTTTTCTTTTTCATTTTTTTCTTTTCCTGATTTTACATAATTCGATTTTGGTAAATGGGTATCTGCGATTCGATTCTAATTTTCTCGGGCCTTCGTTGTTTTCATCATTAAGACTACTGGGTATTTCATTATTCAACAAAAGAAAAAGAAGGATTTTTTTCGCAATTTAGGAAAAATGCAGCCACTTTCGTGCTATTCATCCCTTCAAGTCCGTTCCCTAGTTGTGAAATTTGAGCAAACAAAAAATTTTCAATTAGTTTTGCAAATCGAAATTGGGTTTTTTTTTTTTTTCTGGGTTAATTTGGGAGAGTGATTTATTAATTTGATTTATATTTGGTGTAGGCATGGCGTTATGCGGTGAAAAAGAGTGGTATTTTTTTTCTCCAAGGGATCGAAAATATCCGAACGGATGTCGGCCGAACCGGGCGGCTGGAAGCGGGTATTGGAAGGCAACCGGGGCGGACAAGCCAATTGGGAAGCCCAAGACACTGGGCATAAAAAAGGCACTCGTTTTCTACGCTGGCAAAGCCCCACGCGGTGTCAAAACCAATTGGATCATGCATGAATACCGCCTTGCCAATGTTGATAGGTCCGCTGACAAGAAGAACAGAAACTTGAGGGTAACTTCAATCTTTCTTTATCTTTTTAGCAAATTTTGTTATTTCCAAAAGCTTTGCTTTTGTTTTAAGGGGGAAAATGGACATTGAATACTTTTTAGATTAAAGTTGCCACCTTTGAAAGCAAATATAAAAGTTTTCAACTTTCTAGGTTTTGGAGTTTTCAATATTTGGAATTGGAAGTCCAAAATGGCAAGTGGCCTCAATGGATTTTATCAATTGATGACAATTTGCTAAAGCCAATTTAACATTGGCTGTATTGCTTTTGCAGTTTGCACCTAACACCATTTGATTTTACCAACGAAGTACAATTTTTAGCTCTTCATTTAGATTCTTAGCCTATTGGTTGGTTATTTTTTTTTTGTTTTTCACTTTTTCTAAATGGTGTTTTGCGTGTTTTTATTGCAGCTTGATGATTGGGTACTATGTCGAATATACAACAAGAAAGGAAGCATTGAGAAACATTTCCCAAGTGAACAGAAAAGGATAAGTTACCCAGAGATGGAAGATCAGAAACCAAACATTTTAATGAATGGTCAAAATATGACAGCACTGCCACAAAAACAACCTTCATCAGTGTCCATTATGAATGATCTCTTTCAAACGGATGCTTCAGATTCTGTCCCAAGGTTGCATGCAGACTCAAGTTCCTCGGAGCAAGTTCTGTCACCTGAAATCACGTGCGGGAAAGAGGTCCAGAGTGAACCTAAGTGGAATGAGCTTCAGCCAAGCAATGCACTTGATTTTCAGTTCAATTACATGGATGATGGATTCCAAGATGACCCATTTGCAAGTCAAGCTCAGTACCAGATGGAGCAGCTTTCACCATTGCAGGACATGTTCATGTATCTACAGAAGCCATTTTGATCATTACATTATAAACACAAACCAAAAAAAGTGGTCCGAAACAATTTTAATAGATTTATGTCATATAATATTGGATTCATGCACATGTTAAACAAACGTGCAGGTGACATATTAAGTCGTAGGATTAGGAAGCAAACAAACAATTTGTCAAATTCAATGGGGTGGGTGGCTAAAAAGTGCTAGAGCAGAGCAGGGTGGCTTGACTAAAGAGATTGGGTATTTCGTGGGTGTAGCATTTATTGGTTCGTTGATCCAATGGCAACTGTTAAATTTCCTTCATGTGAATAGTTGATAAGATTATAGGAAATTCTTGTATGCGTAAGATTTATAGAAGAAATTTTTTCAAAGAACAATGAATATATACGAACTAGTATATTGCAATTCAAGAACGGATATTCCAATTGGATTTTTTGATGGGATTGATTTGAGTTTTGAATAGGAATTGGATTAATAGTCCTAATTTCGTTGCCAGTCTAGAAATTTGAAATTTATTCAGAGCAACAGTAATAGGCTTTGCATATGGTGCTTTTCTGTTGTAGCGCCATAATCAAAATACCCCAATGTTCGTTTGACAATTTTAATTGTTTTCAACTAATCTTCTCAATATTGATTGGATCAAAATGATTAAAAGAAATAGACCTGAATATTTTAAAACAAGATAAATTCTAATGTTCCAATTGCAGTTTTTGAAGGATGAACATGGACGGATGAAGAGATTTTTTAACTTTCCAAGTAGTGGCGTGGCAAAAACCCAGTTTGAATAACCCTCTGAAGCGCCTCTAATAAGATCATTGAGCAATACGTCGAGCAAGGATACATTATTATTATTTTTTTTTAAAGAGATTTTTATTATTCTTTCTATCTATTTTGAGGATCAAAGTGTTATACCAAGATGGATCGACATTCAAAAGAAATTATCCAACCGAGTGTAAATTTAATGACATTGTTAGCTCTAAGATTTTGTAAGGATTTTTTTTTTAATTTTGTTTTTTCAAAAAGATGAATATGAAATACCATATTGCAATTGAAAAATGGAGGAAAAATGAATTTATGAGGGGATGGAATTGATTCAATTTTGGAGGGGATTAACCTGGAGAAAACGATAAAAAAAATTTAAAAAGTAGTGGCATATATTCCAAATTCTGGTGCAGCTGAAATCTCAACCACAGAGTATAAATGGAGTTTGGGGTTGGTAGACATACAGTTGCCACTTGCTGCTTTACAAAATTGAAAATTCTGCAAGGCACCAAGGCCTTCCATTATGATGCTTTTCTGCCGAAGCAGCCGGAATCTGGAATATCCATGTTTGGCAATTTGACTGAAATTCAATTTCTCTTTGGGGACACTAATATGAGAAAAAGAAAGATCTTCTTGAAACAAGATATAATAATATAATTCAGATGCTCCAACTTCTTTCGCTTTCCATGACCGGAAACAAGCAGCAAAATATTGGATTTGCAAAATTAATAGGTTATTTATTTAATTTGTAGTGCCGATTATATAGTCCTTCACAAAGGCAAGGACCATGCTCAATAGACTTTTTATCTGGGTTATTAGGTAAAATGGCTTTTATATTATATAATTTTTATCACTTCAGTATTTTAACTTTTACCACCAAGTTAACAAAAAATTTTTAAAATAAAATCTGATTTAAAAAATAAAAAATAGAAGGAAAAGATCGGGGAGAGAGGGAGAGAGAGAGAGAGAGAGAGGCGGAACGGGTGGCATGCTGGTCGACCTAGGGCTAGATCGGGATCGGTTCGCCCTAGACCTGGTGGTTCAGTGCTAATCTAACTTAAACAAGTTAGGTCAGCATCGATCCAGCGAGTCTGGGGTGAACTGGCCCTATCCGATCTTGGGCCGACTAAAGGTGCCATTCCAACAAGTTTGGGGTGGACCAACACGATTCGATTTCGGGCTTGCTGATGGCACTATCTTTGCTTTTTCCTTTCCCTCTCTCTTTCCTCTTGTCTTTCTTGCTTCTCCATTTATCTTTTTCCCCAATTCTTTCCCTTTCTTTTTTTTTTTTATTATTTTTATTCTTAAAAACTTTTGAATAAAAAAAATATATTTTAAAATTTTTTGAATTTTTTATTTAAATGCTAAGATAGAAAATAAATAATATAACAATGATTGAATATTTATGTCATGTATAATGATTTTATTGGATATTAATACCTCATAAGTAATTTGACTAACAATATTAATCAAAATACTAAAGTACTTGACGGAATAAAAATTTGTGTATCAAAATAAAAATTTTATTTCTTTAAATACCACAGCATAAGATGCGTTTTCACAAAACCACTAGTGTTTTCCATTATATTATTCTAGTATAATAATAAATTGTATGACGTCCAAATTTGGGAGTTTTTTTTTCTATCATAAAGTAATTAATTTTTTATTTTCCAAAATAAGGCATTTTTAATCGTATTTGTTAAAATAGAGTTTTTTTTTTTTTTTGCCATGTAAGCACATAATGACCACATCAGCTCATGACCTTTTCCTTAACATTTGTTATCTTCCTCCAATTTGTTTTCTCTTTTGTCATCGACTGCCATGCCCAACCATGTATAAAAATCCATGTTAGATTGCTTTTATAGGCAGATTTATATACTTGAAAAGAGAGGGACTCGGATTTTTCTTTAATTAGATGAGATCAATGGAGATTTGTTTTGATAGTTGCTTCCCAAATGTAACTAATAATCTTCTATTTGTTTACAATTTCATCATGAATCTGTTGCTTTGAATATTTTATGTTTACAACCTCATCAATCATCATGAATCTGTTATTTGAATCTAACCAACAATCCAAATCTTGTGTTTTTTCTTTGAATATGTTGTTTTATTCTAAATGTTTTTTGTCTTTAATATATTTCTTGATTGTTCTAAAAAAACCCAAATGTATTCACCATTAAACAACCCCTAAAATTGATGTAAATATGTTTAATTCAAATTGGAAGTTTCGAATTGGTTCCACATACATGGAAAAATAGCAGCGTTTTCTTTTAGAATAATAAGACTGATTAAATTCATTGACGAACCACTTGGCTACAATCTGCAAAAATAAACAGTAAAAAATTTAAGACATTTTTCTACCCAACAGCAATTTGCTTCTAAGTTCACTCCACGCTTTGCTAACTCATTCGCTGCTCTGTCTTCTATTCGTCTAACATGAGATAAGTTACATTGTTGAAACTCTTTTACGTGCATACAAGCCTCATCAATGATGATGCCATTTGGGGATAGATCAATTTCATCATTTCTCAACCGACTTATCACTCCTAACGCATCTCCTTCCAGTATAACTTTTGTGAACCCATGTCTTTTGCAAAATCTAGAGCTTTGACTGCTACCCAGCTTTCCACGCTCCAGGGATCTAAAACTTCCTGTATTTTAGCAGCTATTGCCCGCAGGACAATGTCCTCCGAGTCTCTTATAACAACTACCACGTTTCCAGCTTTATGCTTTTTGTTCAACTTACCATCAAAATTAATTTTTACTAAAGGTGTAGATGGTGGCCTCCATACTTGCTCAACAGCAGAATCGAAAATAACAGTTTTTTTAGCAAAATATAAACAGGAAAACTAATACTCAATCAAGGTACAAAAATTAGAAAATAATAGGATTGGAAAATGAGTGTGCAAAACTGCAGGTGATATGGTGGAAGCTTTTATAATGGCTTTGATTTTTAATTTTTGTTTTAATTAGTTGTAATTCAATGGTGGTTGATAGCCGGCCATCTTTGATGAACCAATGATGAGATTAGGAAAAGAAAAAGAGAAAAAATAAAACGTGGCAAGTTTTTGTCACATAAATCATGACATGGCACTCGTGTTAGAGAGTACCTTATTTAAGGAGATTAAAAGTATTTTAATTCGAGAATATAGATTTAAAGTAATATTGTTTGGGAAAAAACTCCCAAATCTTGATGTTCTTTTTTTTGGGTTAAATATTTATTTGGTCCTTATATTATATAAACTCTGTTAGTTTGGTAGTTAGAAAAATAAAATTTTCATTCAAGTATTTGAATTTTCTTTTCATCGTACACTTACTTTTGACTAATACCGTTAGTCAAGTTGCTAACGTTGCGTGAATAAAGTCATGACATGTGACAACAAAATGCTACATCATTAGTGGGTCCATTACCATGTCATTATTAAAAACTTAGTAAAATTTAAAAAATCTAAAAATTTTAAAAATCAAAATATAAAATATAAAATTTTTTATTCAAAATTTTAAAAATTATAAAAAAAGAAAAAAGAAAGAAGGGAAATAAGCTAAGAGAGGGGTAGGGAAGGAAGGAGAAAAGAAAGAGTAGAGAGTAGGAAGGGGGAAAGAGGTGCCAATCTGGCTTTTTTTTGCCAGATGTTTGTGTTCTTTTCATCTTTGTTAGCCAGTATTTGTGGAGTTTTAGGCCAGACAGTAGAACAAGAAGGGGAACCATATATGGAGTTTGCCATCTAGACCTATTGTTCCTCAACATGGAAACAATGGTTGGTATTGTTTTTTTCTTTTTGTTGATTCTTTCTAGGTTTTGATCTTTGGGTTCATTTCTTTTGAATTTTTGAGAGTTTTTCACTGATCTTGGGATCTTTGGAGGATTCTCATTGTTTGCTAGTTCTGTTGTTTGATTTTGATGCCATTTCTTTTGGTTTCTACGAAATATTTCATTGAATCAACTTTAGGATTTTCAGGATTCAGACGAGTTGTTTAAATCACTAGTATTTTTTTTTTTTTAATTTTGAATGATATTCTAAGACTTTTGTAGTTCGATTTGCTGACTTCCTTTTGTTAAATGTAGAATTGTTTGATTAGTTTCTTTAGGCTCTATCTGGTTCATGAAAAAAAAAAAAAAAAAAGGAAAAGAAAATATTAAGTAAAATTAAGAACAAAAAATTCTTATCTGGTGATGCATGGAAAAATAAGGACAATTTTTTAAAGTTTATTTCTTATCTAAAACATAAGAAAAGAACACTTCTATAAACGTTAAATCAGCAATAAGGTTTATTGGGAAAATTATTCATTACAAAATCTTTTGATATGTTCTATGTTCTTGACTTTTGGGTTTCATTTTTTTTTTTTAATGTTGGAGACAACTTTATTTTTATATTGGTAGAGTTTTTTCCACAATTAGTATTAGTATATATGTAAGGTTTTTTAAATTTTTATTAGTTTTTCTTTTAATACTAATGGGGTGATGGATTCATTAATTATGTGGCATTTTTTACCATATGTCATAATTTTATTAGGTATTTATACCACCTCAGCTATTTAACTAACGATATTAATCCAAACTACTATAATGTATAATGGAATGGAATGAAAGTTCAAATACCTAAATGTGAATTTTATTTTTTAAATACTAAACTGAGAAAAAATTATAGAGTAGAGGGACTAAATGGAGAGTTCAAATCTCCAAACCAGGAAATGGCTGACCATCAGCCTACCACTATTTCCTATCGAGATTCCCTCATGGGAAATCAAGATTCATCACCATTCTCATCAGTTAGTCAACCGAACTTCATAGATGAAAGTTCAGACTAAGAAACCGATGAAGGGGATGAAATCCCAACAATCTTTTTTTCGAAAGAAGAAAAGAACAGAATCAAAGCCCCTAGAAAAATGCTCTCATTGAGAAGACTTTTGGAAAGACGATAGGCTAGAACTTTCTTTACCCCAAAGTCAAGGCACAACGGAGACCAAAATGAGGCATGGATTGCATTGACCTAGGACATGATTTCTATTTTAGATTCCATAACGTGTATAACTTTCAAAGTGCCATTGGTTTATGGGGTTACATTACCTTACAATGAGGAGGTTATGGGAGTCTAGATTCTTGCCTGATACAACTACTGCATACACTACTGCTGCAATGTAGGTATGATTACCAGGCTTACCCATTGAATACTTTGACAAAGGTATTCTGCAAAGTATAGGTAACCAACTTGGTACTATGTTAAAAATTGACATTTATACAGAATTGAATTCTCGTGGAAGATATGCAAGGATTTACGTTCAAGTGGATTTGGATAGGCCTATGGTGCCTAAAATTAGAATTGGAAAATTAGTACAAGTCATCTTATATGAAAGAGTTATTTCGCCTGTGGTTTCATTGGCCACAGAAAAGAAGTTTGTTCCCTTAGTAAATCGACAGAGGTCGATATGTAAACAACACAACAGCCACATGAACAACCCCAAGAACAACAGGAGATGACCAGTGAAGCAGGTGCCAAATGGGAGGAATATGGTTCAAACAAGGGAACGAGCATAAGTCGGGTAAGGCAGACCCAAAACCAAACTTGACCTAAAACCTGAAAGACAAGGGCAAGAACAAAGTGGTGGAACAACACGTGGCAGAACTCCCTTAACAGTTGAAAAATCAAACCTCTAGTTTTGTTGGGCAGAGTTCCAAGGACTTGCATGTGAGTATCGTCTCTGATGCATTTAATGCAACTCTTTTCCCCCAACAACTTTGCTTTCCTAACTCAAGTTCCTTTACTTCGGTCCCTTCTGAACTTAAACAAGAGGGCTCCTTCTTCTCATTCCAATTCTCTGGCTAACCAAAAAGCTTCTAGAAAGGTCCTAACAATAACTTTAAGAGCAGTAATTCCAAACCCAACACCACAACCAACGCCTCATCTCCTCGAACAATGGAGAACTTTCCAAAAATCTACTCAAACTTGGAACCAATATTCTTCCACCTAAGAGGAAAAAAAAATCAAGATCACAAGGACCATAGAAATTCGATTCGACCATAACCCTTAGAAGGGTTACTAAAGCAAAAGAGTGATCAGTCTAGCTTGGAACAACTTGTTGATCATTATAGATATCTCCAAACTCCAACCCCACCTGCACTTGGTAAAAAGCAACCCAAAATGTTCACCCCCAAGCTAATGGCGTCACTACCACCTCACATGGGCATGGCACTAACCCAAGTCTTCTGACATAGTGAGGAGATTGAATTTAGTAGAAGACAACAATACAGCTCTCTTGTTCAAGACCTTCTGATGATAAATCCCGTTAGAATGGTTCTCAGGTACTTTCGGAGGACAAAGGGAAGTATTCCGATCTATAAATGCCCCACCACCACCATGCAGTGAACTTCTTATGCAGAATGTCGACAGAGGAGGTGAAGGGCATCCTGGAACTAGCTAACTGGCTTCATCAAACAACATATGGAATTTTTCCCATGAGGTGCCTTCTTTGGAATGCTAGGGGTGCAAGAAGCTCAATCTTCAATGAACATTTATGGATCTGATGCACTTTAATAACCTAAGTATTGTGATCATTATTGAAACCAAAATTTTTAGGGAGAATGTAGGAAAGGTGTCAGCTATTTAGGATTATATACACCTAATTTTATCTAAGCAAATTCTAACAAGTTATGAGGCCTTTAAAGTCTGACCCAGTTTGGATCCAACATTGATAAATTTTCAAATTTGAATTCAAGATCAATTTGACCCAAATGCACCATGGTCAAACTTGATCAAATAAAATCAAACTTAACCAAAATCCGTCAAATTTAGTTGAACTTGGATCAACCCTTGGAACTCACAATAGAATAGGATTATTAAGCCTTAGAATTAATAAATTTATGATTATGATGCACTAAAACCTTGATTGTGCTTCGAATGGGGTAAAATTACTAAAATGTCCATAAGGGGGTATGCAACCAACTTGAAAAAAATCTTGTTGATAAGTAGGGGAACTTGATGCTTTAAAAGATGGTGTTGATGGTGAAGCGTAAGAAGCACTTGATTTTGGTTTAGAAGATTTACATTGGTATTCATGAAGTAAATCATAACAAGTTTTCCTAACTTGTTCGACTTCGAGGGCTGCATCATCACCATAAATTTCAGGAAAACAAAACTCCACAACTTTCATTTTAAGCCTAGGATTTCAGACAACTGCCACAGCTAATACAATATGAATAGTATTCCAATATTTCTCAAACTTGTCAAACATTTTCCTTATCATTGCACTAATTTCATCATTAGCAGAGCATTTCCATTTCACCAATACATTTCAAAATTGACAAATTTGAATAAAACAACAATTGGCATTCGGATACTTTTTCCCAAAAAACAATTCTGTGGCATTGTAAAAATTTTCCAATTTCTCAGCAATATTTTGTGCCATGTCCCAATCTTTCTCGCTAGGCACTCCAGTGTAATTTTTATCCCTAAGTTTCAACCTAAGAAAAAGATCTTTGTACCTTGTAGCAGTCCAAAACATTAAATAAGTTGAGTTCCACCTAATTCTACAATCAAGACTCAACTTTTTTTGACATAACACTTTTGCTTGACAAGCCACATCTTTAAATTTTTCCACTCTAGAAGGACTAGGTGACCAAAATGCAACAACATCACGAATATTGTTAATTGCATCTTTGATTATAGATAATTCATCTTTCACAATGAGATTCAAAATATGCGCACAACATCTCGGATGAAAGATTTTCCCATCAAGTAAAAGTTTAGAAGACAACTTAACTGCTATGATAGAAACCATACCATCATTAGTACTGCAATTATCCACAGTGATAGTAGAAAGTTTAGTCTCTTCTTGTGCAATAACATCCATTGTGTGAGGTGTGGGCACATAAAACAAACCTGCATGCTTAAAACCTAAACAATTAATTAATGTGCTAATAATTTTTCATAAAGACAATAATGAATTTCATGACACATGTTAAAGGATAAAAAAAAATTATTTACCTCAAAATATTGCTTTGCAACACCCAAGAGTCACTAAGAAAATGAGCTGTGATGGACATGTAACCTTTGTTTTGGTTTGAAGTCCACATATCTATTGTAATTGCTATTCGGCTTTTCACCTTCTCAAACACATCCACTAGCTTTGCCTTATCTGAATTATAAATCTTGAGAATGTCCCTTTTAATTGTATTGCGAAAAACCATCCTAAAAAGGGGCTGGAAACTAGAAATAAACTTCCTAAAACCAACATGATCAACAATAGAAATAGGATACTCATACAAGAGTATAGTGTCACGGACCTAAGGGGGAGTCCTGAATCCCACATCGAACATAATAGGAAGGTCCCTGGGGTATAAAAGGGTTCACACCATCTCCGCCTTGTTAGGCGCCTTTTGTAGGACAAAACCGTGAGGCCAGGGGGGCCAGAGC